>NC_091160.1:37087025-37089525 GCF_040958095.1 Procambarus clarkii | reverse complement strand
CCCGGCGGCGGTCACCCACCGCCACTGCTGTCACCCGCCGCCACTGCTGTCACCCACCGCCACTGCTGTCACCCACCGCCACTGCTGTCACCCGCCGCCACTGCTGTCACCCACCGCCACTGCTGTCACCCACCGCCACTGCTGTCACCCGCCGCCACTGCTGTCACCCACCGCCACTGCTGTCACCCACCGCCACTGCTGTCACCCGGCACTGTCACCCGCCGCCACTGCTGTCACCCGCCACTGTCACCCGCCGCCACTGTCACCCGCCGCCACTAATCACCCGCCCCTGTCACCCGCCGCCACTGTCACCCGCCGCCACTAATCACCCGCCCCTGTCACCCGCCACTGTCACCCGCCACTGTCACCCGCCACTACCTTCTTCACCCAATTCATCTCACGTATAGGATGATACACATTCACGCCTTTATGCCCCTCAATCTGCAGTCGAACCATTTGGGCTTTGTCATATATCTATTTTGAGTGTGTATGGAGCCACGAGCAAAAAAAAAAAACCCGAGAGAGAAAAATAACCCGACAGAAACGACCAAACATTCAACAAATCCACAAAGGGTCGTGACGAGGACTCGAACCTGCGTCTGAGAGCATCCCAGACGCTGCCTTCATCATTTCCTCGTCACGGCAGTTGTGGGTTTGTTCACTGATGCATCACGCTATTGTGGTCTCTGTGTGTAATGACCTAACTAACGTTCAGTGGGTCTAACGAAGCGGACCACCAGCCGGGATAGTGACCACCAGCCGGGATAGTGACCACCAGCCGGGATAGTGACCACCAGCCGGGATAGTGACCACCAGCCGGGATAGTGAGAGGATGGATTATGAGGACCTTGTGATCCACGGATCCCATCACAATGCTTCTACTATTCAAATCACTTGTTCTTAAGAACGTGTACTACTCAGTACTCGCGTCTCGCATGACAGCGGGAAATACTGAGCACACATGTTCTCATAGGAAATGAAATCGGTAGGAAATGCAGAACAGAGAGCCAGTGAGAAGTAGAGGAGCCGTAGACACACCCAGAGACCACACTCTCTGAACATCAGAGGCCTCCCACGGCTCTTCAGAGTCATATCAGTAAAAAGAAACATTGTGGGAACAAAAGTGGAAGTGTTTAAGAAACAACTAGACAAGTTACTGGAGTATACGTGAAGACTACATACCGTTACTGCAAGAAGTGCTTGGACCAACCAGGCTGTAGTGGATAGTGTGTGTGTGTGCCTGCAGCCTGATTCAGCCACCGATGTTCTGGACCAAGTTTCCACAAGTCAAGTCTGGCCCCGGGCCGGGCTTGGAGAGTAGAACAACTCTCCCCAACTCTCTCCTAGTATATGCCATGTATACTCCTGGTATATAGTGGACATAGTGACAGTTTAAGACTGGTAACTTCACTAACAGGTCCCCCCCCCCCCACAGAATGGCAGCCGTCGGGACACTGTCGCTCCCCACAGACGCTGAAGAAGAGAGTATACCCCAGAAAGCCATTGTCATTTTCTGCGAGTTCTTTGTTGATGAGGTCCAACCTGCCACCAGCACCCGGAGGAGCAGACCATGCAGACACATCTTGAGGTTATCTTGAGATGATTTCGGGGCTTTTAGTGTCCCCGCGGCCCGGTCCTCGACCAGGCCTCCACCCCCCAGGAAGCAGCCCGTGACAGCTGACTAACTCCCAGGTACCTATTTACTGCTGTCTGCACATCCCGCAGACCTCAACAGTAAACAGTGTATATGTTTATTTCCCACAATGTTTATTGTTTGTGATGTGTGTCTATGTATGTATTAACACGATGTACTGAACGGGGTGAGAATAGCTTGAGCTACCTCATCCCTTTGTGTGTATTTTACCTCAATAAACTTATTTCAATTTCAACAGTGACCGCCCCTCAACCCAAGCCAGGCAGTGACCTACTGGGGAGGACAACCCACTACAGACCTGTTTCACTAACCCCACACATCATTAAGGCCACTGAGAGGGTCCAAACAAGCCATCTTACCAACTATATGGAAAAGAATGCGTTATACAACCCAGCTCAACATGGCTGTTGAGCCAAAAGTTCTTATTTTTTTAGAACGGCATTAGAAGCCAACAACAACAAAAATACTTTTGCAAAAGTCTGTAATAAATATAACCATAGTCATAAAATTGAAGCCCAGGGAATAATGGGTAAAATAGGGAGGTTATCTTGAGGTTATCTTGAGATGATTTCGGGGCTTTTTAGTGTCCCCGCGGCCCGGTCCTCGACTAGGCCTCCACCCCCCCCCCCAGGAAGCAGCCCGTGACAGCTGACTAACACCCAGGTACCTATTTTACTGCTAGGTAACAGGGGCATAGGGTGAAAGAAACTCTGCCCATTGTTTCTCGCCGGCGCCTGGGATCGAACCCAGGACCACAGGATCATAAGTCCAGCGTGCTGTCCGCTCGGCCAACCGGCTCCGAAGGGAGGGGTTGAATATAATTTCCTAGTCGATCATGGAGAGCGG
>NC_091160.1:37039525-37079525 GCF_040958095.1 Procambarus clarkii | reverse complement strand
TCACCTAACTCCCCCGGGCGTCACCTAACTCCCCCGGGCGTCACCTAACTCCCCCGGGCGTCACCTGGCTCCCCCCCCCGGGCGTCACCTAACTCCCCCGGGCGTCACCTGGCTCCCCCGGGCGTCACCTAACTCCCCCGGGCGTCACCTGGCTCCCCCCCCCGGGCGTCACCTAACTCCCCCGGGCGTCACCTGGCTCCCCCCCCCCCGGGCGTCACCTAACTCCCCCGGGCGTCACCTAACTCCCCCGGGCGTCACCTGGCTCCCCCCCCCGGGCGTCACCTAACTCCCCCGGGCGTCACCTGGCTCCCCCCCCCGGGCGTCACCTAACTCCCCCGGGCGTCACCTGACTCCCCCGGGCGTCACCTAACTCCCCCGGGCGTCACCTAACTCCCCCGGGCGTCACCTAACTCCCCCGGGCGTCACCTAACTCCCCCGGGCGTCACCTAACTCCCCCGGGCGTCACCTAACTCCCCCTGGCGTCACCTGACTCCCCCTGGCGTCACCTAACTCCCCCGGGCGTCACCTAACTCCCCCGGGCGTCACCTGACTCCCCTGGGCGTCACCTGGCTCCCCCCCCCCGGGCGTCACCTAACTCCCCCGGGCGTCACCTAACTCCCCTGGGCGTCACCTGGCTCCCCCCCCGGGCGTCACCTGACTCCCCCGGGCGTCACCTAACTCCCCCGGGCGTCACCTAACTCCCCCGGGCGTCACCTGACTCCCCCGGGCGTCACCTGACTCCCCCGGGCGTCACCTAACTCCCCCGGGCGTCACCTAACTCCCCCGGGCGTCACCTAACTCCCCCGGGCGTCACCTGACTCCCCCTGGCGTCACCTAACTCCCCCGGGCGTCACCTAACTCCCCCAGGCGTCACCTAACTCCCCCGGGCGTCACCTGACTCCCCCGGGCGTCACCTAACTCCCCCCATCCCCCGGGCCCAGAGAGAATCAGCAACAAAAAGTGCCACAGGGTGAGCCACAATGTGCCGAGGTGATAGCCGCCATGAGCCATGTTTGGCGCTGGTGGCGGTGCTGACGTCACATCCCCCCGTGACGTCACGCTTCCCGCCAAACTCGCTGGTGAGTCAGCTGACTCACCAAAACACACTAACGGAAAGGCGGGAATAGGTCCCGACCCGTCTAGATGGGTTCTGGCTAGGCTTGAGGCTTGTGAACCCGTTTTGGCATACTGTGAATATTTATTGCAGAAGGGAAGGGGTTTTTGTTGTAATAAGGTTGAGGAAGGGGGATTTTGAGGCGGATTAAGTTTGTGTGGAGGGTGTGTATTGGAGGTTTGGAGGTGGTGGTGGGCGGGGGCTTAGTCACAAGAAATTGTTCAACTTTCTCTTTGTAACATGTTCATTTCCTGTTAACATTTGTTAATGCTAGCGTCATGCATGCTTTGTATCAGTCGTGGAGTATCCGGCCAACTGTGTCGCAAGATTTTAATTCTACTCTACTAAAGGTCTCCGTGGTGTAGTGGTAAGACACGCCTGGCGTTCCGCGAGCGCTATGTCATGGGTTCGTATCCTGGCCGGGGAGGATTTACTGGGCACAATTCCTTAACTGTAGCCTCTGTTTAACGGAACAGTAAAATGTGTACTTGGATGAAAAAACGATTCTTCGCGGCAGGGGATCGTATTCCAGGGACCATAGGATTAAGGACTTGCCCGAAACGCTACGCGTACTAGTGGCTGTACAAGAATGTAACAACTCTTGTATATATCTCAAAAAAAAAAAAAAAAAAAAAAAAAAAAAAAAGGGAGCCGGTCGGCCGAGCGGACAGCACACTAGACTTGTGATCCTGTAGTCCCGGGGTCGATCCCATGCGCCAGCGAGAAACAATGGGCAGAGTTTCTTTCACCCTATGCCCCTGTTACCTAGCAGTAAAATAGGTACCTGGGTGTTAGACAGCTGTCACGGGCTGCTTCCTGGGGGGGTGGAGGCCTGGTCGAGGACTGGGCCGCGGGGACACTAAAGCCCCGAAATCATCTCAAGATAACCTCAAGATAACCTACTCTTGCAGCTTGTCCGGCCGTCCGCTCCAGTTGCAACACGACGGACGGAAAACGATGTACTAAATTCCTCGAACCGGACAGAACGGAACCGATGGATCCGCGCCTAGAGAACGCCAGGAGCCTCTTGTGATTTATAGTACATCTTGAGCTTATCTTGAACTTTTAAAATGTGCTTTTATCGTGTTTTTAAAATGCTAATCTGACCTACATACATACATACATACATACATACATACATACATACATACATACATACATACATACATACATATATACATACATTTATGGCTCTGCTACTTTGAGAGGGTAAGAAGCTGATAGAGAAACTAGTGTGTTATTAAGCACTTGATCACTGAAGATGATTAAGGTGCTTTTACAAGCTCAGGTTATATAGTTACATCATATACATACATTGTATAATTGATACATTACATTGTCAATCTTGGGTACAAGTCCAATATATCATCAAGTGTTCCAGTACTCATATAGTAACTACACAGTTCAGCATACCTTAGCCCAGGAGGGCGAAAGTCAGTCAGTATGGGACATTCTACAATATAATGTTCAAGAGAGTGCATGTTTTCTCTTTCACAAAGTTGACACATTGTGTACTCGACATTTGGGTTTTGAGAAAGCTGCCAGATACGTCTATATCCCAGGCGTATTCTGGCCACTATAACATCACATTGCCGAGTTCTTGTTCTATTAGTCCCATATGTGAATGTCTCCTCACGATATCTATCATAATATTTAATGCTACAACTTTCAGGTCTTTGAGAATTTGTTAGGTTGGTGAGATCTTTATTAGATATTTGTTTAAGTATTCTCTTTGTCACTGCTAATGAAACACCCATATCAATTTCTACCACTGGTTTTCTGCAGGCTGACTTAGCAAGCATATCAACAGTGTCATGCCTTGAGATGCCAATGTTTAAAAGACAAAGGCAGTGGACTTATATACTGTGACTCGCAGAGTGCACTCCTGGCATTGAACGCACATAGTAGTGACACCCAGAAAATAGTCAGTGATATTCGAATGAATGTTTTAGCTGCTAAAGAAAACGGATTTGAAATTCAATTCCTATGGATACCGTCACATGTTGGCCTAACTAACTTGGTCTGTGTGGGAGGGGGGGGGGGCTGTTTGTTTTGGTACCCCGGAGGCCCTCATGGCCAGCACAGCCTGGTTGATCTCGTAACTCCAGCGGGAACCTTGTCGGCTTGTGTCTCTTGAATGCTTCCACTGTTTTTCCCGCTGCCAGTTCTCACAGTAGTTAGTAGGAGAGTGAGGAGTGGCGGGGCCTCTGGTGTTTACACTGTGCTCTCTGTGCTGGTGGCGCCCCACACCTTCATGTTGGGTGCACTGCACACTTCCTGCCACGTCTCTCCTCTGTGATTTTATTGTTCAGGTCTGGGAACCTTCCAGAAGGTTCCCAGTCTTCCTTAGGTCTTCCTAACCTTCCACAAAGGCGCTGAGATGCAGCCGGAATCTGCTTGATCAGCTTGATGGGGTTCTGGGAGTTCTTCTACTCCCCAAGCCCGGCCCGAGGCCAGGCTTGACTTGTGAGAGTTTGGTCCACCAGGCTGTTGCTTGGAGCGGCCCGCTAGCAGGCCCACATACCCACCACAGCCCGGTTGGTCCGGCACTTTTTTTTTTTTTAGAAAACAGTCTAGTTTTCTCTTGAAGATGTCCACAGTTGTTCCGGCAATATTTCTTATGCTCGCTGGGAGGACGTTGAACAACCGCGGACCTCTGATGTTTATACAGTGTTCTCTGATTGTGCCTATGGCACCTCTGCTCTTCATTGGTTCTATTCTGCATTTTCCTCCATATCGTTCACTCCAGTACGTTGTTATTTTACTGTGTAGATTTGGGACCTGGCCCTCCAGTATCTTCCACGTGTATATTATTTGGTATCTCTCTCGTCTCCTTTCTAGTGAGTACATTTGGAGGGCTTTGAGACGATCCCAATAATTTAGGTGTTTTATCTCGTCTATGCGTGCCGTATATGTTCTCTGTATTCCCTCTATTTCAGCAATCTCTCCTGCTCTGAAGGGGAAGTGAGTACTGAGCAGTACTCAAGACGGGACAACACAAGTGACTTGAAGAGTACAACCATTGTGATGGGATCCCTGGATTTGAAAGTTCTCGTAATCCATCCTATCATTTTTCCGGCTGACGCGATATTTGCTTGGTTATGCTCCCTAAACGTTAGGTCGTCGGTCATCATAAAGTGAGCCCACATCTGAGCCCCATAAAGAGGCTCAGATGTGGCCTACAAAGGGGCTCAGATGTAACATTTTATTAAGCTTAAATATTACGAAAAATAACGATAAAAAGAGAGAACTTTTTAATTTCTTCCAAGTTTGTTCACAAGATTAACATGTGTTTGTGGTTCTCTGGAACACTGTGGCAGGTGTACTGGAACACTGTGGCAGGTGTACTGGAACACTGTGGCAGGTGTACTGGAACACTGTGGCAGGTGTACTGGAACACTGTGGCAGGTGTACTGGAACACTGTGGCAGGTGTACTGGATCACTGTGGCAGGTGTACTGGAACACTGTGGCAGGTGTACTGGAACACTGTGGCAGGTGTACTGGAACACTGTGGCAGGTGTACTGGATCACTGTGGCAGGTGTACTGGAACACTGAGGCAGGTGTACTGGAACACTGAGGCAGGTGTACTGGATCACTGTGGCAGGTGTACTGGAACACTGAGGCAGGTGTACTGGAACACTGAGGCAGGTGTACTGGAACACTGTGGCAGGTGTACTGGATCACTGTGGCAGGTGTACTGGAACACTGAGGCAGGTGTACTGGAACACTGAGGCAGGTGTACTGGATCACTGTGGCAGGTGTACTGGAACACTGAGGCAGGTGTACTGGAACACTGAGGCAGGTGTACTGGAACACTGTGGCAGGTGTACTGGAACACTGTGGCAGGTGTACTGGAACACTGTGGCAGGTGTACTGGATCACTGTGGCAGGTGTACTGGAACACTGAGGCAGGTGTACTGGAACACTGTGGCAGGTGTACTGGAACACTGTGGCAGGTGTACTGGAATACTGAGGCAGGTGTACTGGAACACTGTGGCAGGTGTACTGGAACACTGAGGCAGGTGTACTGGAACACTGAGGCAGGTGTACTGGAACACTGTGGCAGGTGTACTGGAACACTGTGGCAGGTGTACTGGAACACTGTGGCAGGTGTACTGGAACACTGTGGCAGGTGTACTGGAACACTGTGGCAGGTGTACTGGAACACTGTGGCAGGTGTACTGGAACACTGAGGCAGGTGTACTGGAACACTGTGGCAGGTGTACTGGAACACTGTGGCAGGTGTACTGGAACACTGAGGCAGGTGTACTGGAACACTGAGGCAGGTGTACTGGAACACTGTGGCAGATGTACTGGAACACTGTGGCAGGTGTACTGGAACACTGAGGCAGGTGTACTGGAACACTGTGGCAGGTGTACTGGAACACTGTGGCAGATGTACTGGAACACTGTGGCAGGTGTACTGGAACACTGTGGCAGGTGTACTGTGGCAGGTGTACTGGAACACTGAGGCAGGTGTACTGGAACACTGAGGCAGGTGTACTGGAACACTGTGGCAGGTGTACTGGAACACTGTGGCAGGTGTACTGGAACACTGTGGCAGGTGTACTGGAACACTGTGGCAGGTGTACTGTGGCAGGTGTACTGGAACACTGAGGCAGGTGTACTGGAACACTGTGGCAGGTGTACTGTGGCAGGTGTACTGGAACACTGAGGCAGGTGTACTGGAACACTGAGGCAGGTGTACTGTGGCAGGTGTACTGGAACACTGAGGCAGGTGTACTGGAACACTGAGGCAGGTGTTCTGGAACACTGAGGCAGGTGTACTGGAACACTGTGGCAGGTGTACTGGAACACTGTGGCAGGTGTACTGGAACACTGTGGCAGGTGTACTGTGGCAGGTGTACTGGAACACTGAGGCAGGTGTACTGGAACACTGAGGCAGGTGTACTGGAACACTGTGGCAGGTGTACTGTGGCAGGTGTACTGGAACACTGTGGCAGGTGTACTGGAACACTGTGGCAGGTGTACTGGAACACTGAGGCAGGTGTACTGGAACACTGAGGCAGGTGTACTGGATCACTGTGGCAGGTGTACTGGAACACTGTGGCAGGTGTACTGGAACACTGAGGCAGGTGTACTGGAACACTGTGGCAGGTGTACTGGAACACTGAGGCAGGTGTACTGGAACACTGTGGCAGGTGTACTGGAACACTGAGGCAGGTGTACTGGAACACTGTGGCAGGTGTACTGGAACACTGAGGCAGGTGTACTGGAACACTGAGGCAGGTGTACTGGAACACTGAGGCAGGTGTACTGGAACACTGTGGCAGGTGTACTGGAACACTGTGGCAGGTGTACTGGAACACTGAGGCAGGTGTACTGGATCACTGTGGCAGGTGTACTGGATCACTGAGGCAGGTGTACTGGAACACTGAGGCAGTGTAACGGGGGGGTAGGGAAATAGCTCTATCTTGTCCATTATTCCACCCCCCCCAGTTAACTAACGAGGCCGGGGGAAACAGCTCTCTCTAGTCCGTTATCCCGTCCTCAGTTAGCTAACTATTCTAGAGCACCTCCAGAGTTCCTAAGGCAGCCTCTCTCGTTCAACACCTTGTAACCTAGGTATTTGACTACCTAGGTTCCAAGACTACAAGGAGCCGTAACTGGATCAGCTACCCGAAACTCTAGAGAGAACTCTAGAATACAGAATCATTGCCACAAACGTATAAGAGAAAACGAAAGGAAAGAAATGAATAGTGAAGTAATTAGTGAGGGTTTGGGGTGAGAGGGAGAGAGGTGGGAGGAGCGAGAAGGGTCATTAGTTGAAAGTGAGAGTTTAGAGAAGGGTGGAGGGAGAGGTGTAGATAGGTAGAAGTAGAAGAGTAGATAGTAGAAGTAGAAGAGTAGATAGTAGAAGACGAAATGCTGCCACCATCCATTCATGATCATTACATACAAGACAAGGAATGGAACTTGCCTGTATCACAAAATTCTCAAAGGATGTTATCATGAGTTCATTATTAGTAGTTCCCATCTTTATCATGTACTCATTCTAAACCATGAAACCAGTAACTACAGAGGCTTTCTCACCTCAACTCAAAATCTCTAGGGAACAAAGTTAAACACAATTTAAATAATAAATTCATAATTATATTTCACATGAAGTATCATAATTTAGCAATTCAATTAAAATGTTCCAGTTTAATATGCAAAGTGAGTCATCATCCAAGAATTCGAGAACCCTACAACTTGACTGCCCCTGATCATCACACAACACTTGTAAAACACGACAAGTCACCTTAATGTTCACTCACCGAGGACTGAGTCTAAGTTGAATAGAGAGGGGGGGGGGGGTCTGTAGCTTGACAGAGACTGTCTCGCCCCTGCCGGCCGACAGCCTCCCTGCGAGGGACGTCGTCTCTGCTCTCGTCTGCTCTTCTCTTGATGCTGTTCTGTCTGTCAATGCTCTATGCTGGATAGCTCTCCGAGTTTATATTGGGGAACCTAGTAGCTAACTCCGCCCACAAGTAGATAGCCTCCGGCACTACCAAGCCACTCCTTAAACGTCGGCATGTTTGAAGGCTACCAGACTACAACTAAGAGATTATCAGAAGCAAGGTGAAATTCGCATGATCTGACCTCAGGTCACTTGGGGTCGTTAACGGTTAGAGGTGTGAGATCTCAGGCAGACAACTGGCGCCTCTCCGATCCTTGTCTGTGACTCATGTACTCTATGTATATTTTAAATAAACTAACCCAAACACTTTTACAGTGTTACAGCAGGTGCACTGGAACACTGTGGCAGGTGTACTGGAACACTGAGGCAGGTGTACTGGAACACTGAGGCAGGTGTACTGGAACACTGAGGCAGGTGTACTGGAACACTGAGGCAGGTGTACTGGAACACTGTGGCAGGTGTACTGGAACACTGTGGCAGGTGTACTGGAACACTGAGGCAGGTGTACTGGAACACTGAGGCAGGTGTACTGGAACACTGAGGCAGGTGTACTGGAACACTGTGGCAGGTGTACTGGAACACTGTGGCAGGTGTACTGGAACACTGAGGCAGGTGTACTGTGGCAGGTGTACTGGAACACTGAGGCAGGTGTACTGTGGCAGGTGTACTGGAACACTGAGGCAGGTGTACTGGAACACTGTGGCAGGTGTACTGGAACACTGTGGCAGGTGTACTGGAACACTGAGGCAGGTGTACTGTGGCAGGTGTACTGGAACACTGAGGCAGGTGTACTGTGGCAGGTGTACTGGAACACTGAGGCAGGTGTACTTACTCTCTCTCCCATTTTCTCTCAGAGTATTATTAATAATAATTATTATTATTTTCTTGTACGTGCTGGGAGAACACTGAACACCAGTGGAGCTCTGATGTTCATACAGTGTTCTCTGAAGTGTGTTCTGTATGTTCTTGATTGTGCCTACGGCTGGCTCCTCTACCCACTACTGACTCTGCACTTCCTGCCATGTCGTTCACTCCAGTATGTTTTTTACTGTACAAATCTGGGACCTGGTTATCGTAGTATTTTCCACGTGTATATTATATAATACCTCCCTCGTCTCCTCTCTAAGAGGTACACACTTTGGGAGCTTTGAGACGATCCCAATAGTAATTACTGGGGGGAAATTGGGTGTAACTATCCCCAAGAGGGGTGAGGGAAGGGTGAGGGAGGGGTGAGGGAAGGGTGAGGGAAGGGTGAGGGAGGGGTGAGGGAAGGGTGAGGGAAGGGTGAGGGAGGGGTGAGGGGTGGTGAGAGAAGGGTGAGAGAGACCCTGGGCCAGGCGAGGTGCCAGCCGCTGCCTCTGACACTGATGGCGCGTTCTTGGCCATAACTCCCGCTCGTTTGATTATGCGCCCGCGTGTTCCGATTGGTGGAGGCGGCGGCGTGGGGTGTTGTGATTGGTGGAGGCGGCGGGGAGGGGTGTTGTGATTGGTGGAGGCGGCGTGGGGTGTTGTGATTGGTGGAGGCGGCGGCGTGGGGTGTTGTGATTGGTGGAGGCGGCGTGGGGTGTTGTGATTGGTGGAGGCGGCGGCGTGGGGTGTTGTGATTGGTGGAGGCGGCAGGGAGGGGTGTTGTGATTGGTGGAGGCGGCGGCGTGGGGTGTTGTGATTGGTGGTGGCGGCGGGGAGGGGTGTTGTGATTGGTGGAGGCGGCGGGGAGGGGTGTTGTGATTGGTGGAGACGACAGGGAGGGGTGTTGTGATTGGTGGAGGCGGCGGGGAGGGGTGTTGTGATTGGTGGAGGCGGCGGGGAGGGGTGTTGTGATTGGTGGAGGCGGCAGGGAGGGGTGTTGTGATTGGTGGAGGCGGCGGCGTGGGGTGTTCCGATTGGTGGAGGCGGCGGCGTGGGGTGTTGTGATTGGTGGTGGCGGCGGCGTGGGGTGTTGTGATTGGTGGAGGCGGCGGGGAGGGGTGTTGTGATTGGTGGTGGCGGCGGGGAGGGGTGTTGTGATTGGTGGAGGCGGCGGCGTGGGGTGTTGTGATTGGTGGAGGGGGCGGCGTGGGGTGTTGTGATTGGTGGAGGCGGCGGGGAGGGGTGTTGTGATTGGTGGAGGCGGCGGGGAGGGGTGTTGTGATTGGAGGAGGCGGCGGGGAGGGGTGTTGTGATTGGTGGAGGCGGCAGGGAGGGGTGTTGTGATTGGTGGAGGCGGCGGCGTGGGGTGTTGTGATTGGTGGAGGCGGCGGGGAGGGGTGTTGTGATTGGTGGAGGTGGCGGCGTGGGGTGTTGTGATTGGTGGAGGCGGCGGCGTGGGGTGTTGTGATTGGTGGAGGCGGCGGGGAGGGGTGTTGTGATTGGAGGAGGCGGCGGCGTGGGGTGTTGTGATTGGTGGAGGCGGCGGGGAGGGGTGTTGTGATTGGTGGAGGCGGCGGCGTGGGGTGTTGTGATTGGTGGAGGCGGCAGGGAGGGGTGTTGTGATTGGAGGAGGCGGCAGGGAGGGGTGTTATGATTGGAGGAGGCGGCAGGGAGGGGTGTTGTGATTGGTGGAGGCGGCAGGGAGGGGTGTTGTGATTGCTGGAGGCGGCGGCGTAGGGTGTTGTGATTGGTGGAGGCGGCGGGGAGGGGTGTTGTGATTGGTGGAGGCGGCGGCGTAGGGTGTTGTGATTGGTGGAGGCGGCAGGGAGGGGTGTTGTGATTGGTGGAGGCATCGGGGAGGGGTGTTGTGATTGGTGGAGGCGGCGGGAGTCGAAGGCCCCCAACATTCTTAGCGTTTCTTAGAGCCGCTGCGCCACCGACATTAATCATACTCTTTATGAACATTTCCTCTAAAAGAAATATATTAACTTTGCTTCCTTAGCGGTTCCCCAAGTTGCTGCGTGGTTCCCCAAGCTGCTGCGTGGTTCCCCAAGCTGCTGTGTGGTTCCCCAAGCTGCTGTGTGGTTCCCCAAGCTGCTGTGTGGTTCCCCAAGCTGCTGTGTGGTTCCCCAAGCTGCTGTGTGGTTCCCCAAGCTGCTGTGTGGTTCCCCAAGCTGCTGTGTGTGGTTCCCCAAGCTGCTGTGTGGTTCCCCAAGCTGCTGTGTGGTTCCCCAAGCTGCTGTGTGGTTCCCCAAGCTGCTGTGTGGTTCCCCAAGCTGCTGTGTGGTTCCCCAAGCTGCTGTGTGGTTCCCCAAGCTGCTGTGTGTGGTTCCCCAAGCTGCTGTGTGGTTCCCCAAGTTGCTGTGTGGTTCCCCAAGTTGCTGTGTGGTTCCCCAAGCTGCTGTGTGGTTCCCCAAGCTGCTGTGTGGTTCCCCAAGCTGCTGTGTGGTTCCCCAAGCTGCTGTGTGTGGTTCCCCAAGCTGCTGTGTGGTTCCCCAAGCTGCTGTGTGGTTCCCCAAGCTGCTGTGTGGTTCCCCAAGCTGCTGTGTGGTTCCCCAAGCTGCTGTGTGGTTCCCCAAGCTGCTGTGTGGTTCCCCAAGCTGCTGTGTGGTTCCCCAAGCTGCCGTGTGGTTCCCCAAGCCTGAGGCCAGGTTCGACAAGGAAAAAGGATGTGTTCTATGGAGGGAGAAAATAAGGGTGTAAGTCCCTCCTAGTTCTCTTTCTTCCTTTCCCCCATCTTATTACCTTGCACTTGAGTGGGATTGAATTCTAGCGGCCATTTATCAGGTTTCGTCACGGCCCTCTTCTAATTTTCCGCACACGTCAACCATGCGTCATCTAGTTATCTTGAGGGTTATCTTGAGATGATTTCGGGGCTTTAGTGTCCCCGCGGCCCGGTCCTCGACCAGGCCTCCACCCCCAGGAAGCAGCCCGTGACAGCTGACTAACACCCAGGTACCTATTTACTGCTAGGTAACAGGGGCATTCAGGGTGAAAGAAACTTTTGCCCATTTGTTTCTGCCTCGTGCGGGAATCGAACCCGCGCCACAGAATTACGAGTCCTGCGCGCTATCCACTAGGCTACGAGGCCCCCCTATCTGCAGGCATTAATATGCATGAAGTCACCCGGATACGTCGTCAGATACATTAAAAACAGCAGTGGTTCCCAGAACGCGATCCTTGGGCTAAATTTGTATTTAAATATGTTTTTTTTAAGATATTCCTTTAAGATATAACCTTATCCATTTATCCCAGTTATCGTCTAAGTTATCCCTGCCTGCATTGCCATCTTGTACGCCGGTAGCCCGTTCAGGAGGAATGGTCTAAGGCTTCTTGGCAGTCTAGGAAAATGCAGCCGGCCCCCAGCCTGCCCCCAGCCGGCCCCCAGCCTACCCCCAGCCTGCCCCCAGCCTGCCCCTAGCCTACCCCCAGCCGGCCCCCAGCCGGCCCCCAGCCTACCCCCAGCCTGCCCCCAGCCTGCCCCCAGCCGGCCCCCAGCCTGCCCCCAGCCTGCCCCCAGCCTGCCCCCAGCCTGCATTTTTGTGTTCTGTCGTGTTTTGGTAATCTTGTCATAGAAGATGTTTAAGAGCCCCTGTTGCAAGGATTTTATCATAAGTGTATCACGATACTTATAACCCGTCCTCCTGGTTTGGGTAGTACTTATAATAACGGTGAGGATTATAAGTACTACCATATATCGAACAATATACCGAACAACGAAATTCGAACGTAGAAATCTGAACTATTGAGTTCGTTCGACAAACAGGAAAACTATTTGTTTACGTGTGTTGCTTTGACAAATTAACCTAACCTAAACTCCCTAGGCCTAATACACCATATCTCAGGCCTAGTATAGTCCATATCTGTACTATACTAGGCCTAGGAATATTTGTGTTTTATATTTTAACTTTATTTACTTTCAAATCCTTCCTCACTAGTCAGTATACTACTGTCTAAAAGCTAAGAACGGACGAATTCGTGACTATTGACGACTGTCACAATAGGTACTATCTAAACAGGAAGATGGGTTGGTATATATATATTGTCATGGAACTACATATATGTTGGTATATTGTCATGGAACTACATATATGTTGGTATATTGTCATGGAACTACATATATGTTGGTATATTGTCATAGAACTACATATATGTTGGTATATTGTCATAGAACTACATATATGTTGGTATATTGTCATGGAACTACATATATGTTGGTATATTGTCATAGAACTACATATATGTTGGTATATTGTCATGGAACTACATATATGTTGGTATATTGTCATAGAACTACATATATGTTGGTATATTGTCATGGAACTACATATATGTTGGTATATTGTCATGGAACTACATATATGTTGGTATATTGTCATGGAACTTGTTACGGCCCTCTCGGGACGCAACGGGGTTCTCACTCTGATGTTGTTAGAGGAAGATATAAGTATCCGTTCCCAAGCCAGTTGTGGCTATCAAGGGATGAGATCCGTGACGCAAGTAACTTAAAAGGGAGTAGGGAAAGAAAGTTAAGAACTTAATATTATAATCAACACCATCACCGATTAAATATATAAAATAAATTAGTACACAAGGGGGAGGGGTATTAACACTTTACAAGGGGATCATGTACAATCTAGTCTTCTGCTGAAGACTCTTGATTAAGAAGCTAGGTGCTGAGTCCGCGGTGCTTTCTTCGTGGCCTCAAGACGTGTCCTCTGAGAACGCCGAGCCTACCCTGGCCACAGGTCAGCCACAACACAGGTCCACTGGGGGCACCGTCGTGGAGGCCGTCAACCACACGTCCAGCAGGTCTGCTGGCAGGTACTGAGCCACCAAGGCTGGTACGGCCACTCCACGAACGATAAAAGGGGTACGCCCTAGACAGGAGTCTCGTGTGATATCACCAATCACCCTCCTGTCCTCAATACCCCAGTGGATTATCGTCTCCAACCGTCGGTCCCGGGTAAATCCTTTCACTGCCACTCCACTGGCAGGCTTAACACACCACAGTGTTCTTCCGGGGGGACGACGTCACAACAGCTGCAGCAAACTTCACAGTATGGAGACTGGCTGCCTCGGGTAGACTGACTCCACCTTCAACACTGTGGTCCCAGGTCGGCTCTGTAAGCAGACACGTCATCAATAACTGGGACACTAATACACCACACTCACAGGCTCAGATACTAACACCTGACGTATCCAGTCCAGAGATGGCGCTGTCGTCGGAGCACCACCTCACCAGAGGTCAGGAGCGGCGGTGTTGAGCGCTGAACCAGACTGGAAACTGGTCCTCGAGGCCAGTACACGCTGTCCTCACTAGGTGTCGTCGTTCGTTTGGCGGGGGTTTCGGGAGCTGACCCACAGATGGCGTGTTTGTCACTGCTCCAGGCTCGGACGCTGGATCCGGGTTCGTAACAGAACTACATATATGTTGGTATATTGTCATAGAAGTATGTCACAGAGTTAGGCTTAACTTCCCCATGTGTGTGAATCAGTCCTGCCTTTCCTTGGGAATAGGAAGGGAGGGGGGGGGGGGTGACTGTCACCCTGTCACCCTGACGGTGACAGGGTGACAGTGTGAGGGTGACGGGGGGGGGGGGGACGGTTCGTGTGGCCGCCCACCAGGGCCAGATTATCACTACCCCCGCCCACACGCCCCCCCCCCCCCCAGTGGGCGTGGGTGGGGGGTAGGGGGGCCTCCACTGCCCAGTATTAGGGGGGGGGGATTGTGTGAAAATCCTGTGTCTGTTGTTGTTGTTAAAGATTCGCTACTTGGAACAAAGTTCCAAGTAGCACGGGCTATGGTGAGCCCGTACGGCTTCAGTGGAAGCCTGAAGAAACCCTTGTGAAACCCAGGTTGTAATCCTATTGACCGTGTCGTAGCCTGGCTGTCTGAGGGCGTGCGCATGGGAAACACCTTCCCGCATAGGTTCGAATCCTTATCACAGCTATAATAAGAGACTTATTGCAAGTAATTTAACGTATTACACACTTATATCAGTAAATATTTGAGCTATAATAAGAGACTTATTGCAAGTAATTTAACGTATTACACACTTATATCAGTAAATATTTGAGCTATAATAAGAGACTTATTGCAAGTAATTTAACGTATTACACACTTATATCAGTAAATATTTGAGCTATAATAAGAGACTTATTGCAAGTAATTTAACGTATTACACACTTATATCAGTAAATATTTGAGCTATAATAAGAGACTTATTGCAAGTAATTTAACGTATTACACACTTATATCAGTAAATATTTGAGCTATAATAAGAGACTTATTGCAAGTAATTTAACGTATTACACACTTATATCAGTAAATATTTGAGCTATAATAAGAGACTTATTGCAAGTAATTTAACGTATTACACACTTATATCAGTGAATATTTGAACCGCCCAATTTGTGCTTGCCGCTAAAAAAAAATGATATAATTATTTTAGGGTATAGTCCTTAAATGCAAAATACAGAGGCAATTGTATCGCAATTACTAATTTTCGTTGATACACTTGTTCAAAAAGAATCAAGTAATTAATTAACTATTGCATAATGTGTGAATTAATCCCGGCATATGTAATCCTGCATACATAATGAAATGCAGTTGACCGAGTTTCTGGCAGGAACGTTATCTATGTGTGTGTCTGTGTGTCTGTGTGTGTGTGTGTGTGTATGTATATATATATATATATATATATATATATATATATATATATATATATATATATATATATATATATATATATATATAATTTCACCCCAAATTGTGAGGGGTTTTTGGGCAGCGTCACTCATCCTGTGAGTGGACACACCGCCATAGTGACAGTATTGGGCAGCGCCACTCATCCTGTGAGTGGACACACCGCCATAGTGACAGTATTGGGCAGCGCCACTCATCCTGTGAGTGGACACACCGCCATAGTGACAGTATTGGGCAGCGCCACTCATCCTGTGAGTGGACACACCGCCATAGCAGCATGTACAACACTCCCCAATAGGAAGAAAACCCGCTGGGTTGTTCATCCTGTCACTTGTACCCAGACAGCTTGGCCTTACTTAACTGTCTCAACAGTTAACAGTTTATCAAACAAGAAAGAATATACCCTCCCAACCTGTCTGTCCCCCCCCTCAACCCCCCCACACAGTGCTGTTGCTACTGGGTTCAAGAGCTAAAAAGCTCGATCCTGCAGGCACAAATAGGTACATACAGACTAGCCCTCAGCTATGAATCCAAATGGAATTCTGGCATCCATGTGTATGACACATCTGACTCTTCTCAGTCTCATATGTGGCTGAGGAGCCACATATATGATAAAGTCAGCTGATCTGGGTAACCAAAATGCCTTAACAGATTTGGGAAAAGTGCCGAAGCTTTTGCGGAATGCCTCTTGTCATTTGAGGAGGAAGATTTCCATTGACAAAGGAAGGAAGGAAGGAAGGAAGGAAGGAAGGAAGGAAGGAAGGAAGGAAGGAAGGAAGGAAGGAAGGAAGGGGAGGTGAACAAAAGGTAGCGGTTCTCGGGATAACAGGAGTCATGTGTATGTGTGTCTCTCTCTCTGCTGGGCAGTGGAGGGTTAGAGGCTGGCATGGAGGCCGACGGCTGTATGAAGCTGCTACTGTTGCTGTTGCTGCTGCTACTGTTGCTGTTGCTGCTGCTGCTGTTGCTGCTGCTACTGTTGCTGTTGCTGCTGCTGCTGCTACTGTTGCTGCTGCTGCTGTTGCTGCTGCTACTGTTGCTGTTGCTGCTGCTACTGTTGCTGTTGCTGCTGCTACTGTTGCTGTTGCTGCTGCTACTGTTGCTGTTGCTGCTGCTACTGTTGCTGTTGCTACTGCTACTGTTGCTGCTACGACGTTGATGGGTTTCACCTCCATAGCTACCACCAGTACAACCACTACTACTACTACTACTATTCATTACTACCACCACCACCATCGCAACAAGTTATTTCTCTCATGTACCTGGCATTTGCTGGGGTTGAATTCTGCAGTCCTGGAGCCCGATTCACGAAGCAGTTACGCAAGCACTTACGAACGTGTACATCTTTCCTCAATCTTTGACGGCTTTGGTTACATTTATTAAACAGTTTACAAGCACGAAAACTACCCAATCAACTGTTGTTATTGTTATAAACAGCCTCCTGGTGCTTCGGAGCTGATTAACTGTTTAATAATTGTAAACAAAGCCGCCAAAGATTGAGAAAAGATGTACAGGTTCGTAAGTGCTGGCGTAACTGTTCCATGAATCTGGCCCCTGACTCGTTCTGGTTCGCCTTATCAGCCTTCCTGCGGGTCCAAGTTACTCGCACATTAAGAAATCAAGGTCCCCCTGAAACAGCTTTTCCTGAAATAGAGGAAAATTAGCTAGCATGCTCTTTGATGATTGAACCAGCGCCCTGACTGCTTTGGGCGGTAATCCCTTACCCGTCCACCAGGAGTTAATCCGTAACGACGTTGGAAAAAAAGGGTTCAATCAATTCGCTTCGGGCTGGATTACCGGGATTAGCTGGGGTTCTGGTGTATGAAGCATTAACCCCCCCCCCCCACCCCCCGACAGGGTTGGCCTGTCTGTCTGTCTGGCTGGCTGGCTGTCTGTCTGTCTGTCTGTCTGTCTGTCTGTCTGTCTGTCTGTCTACCTCTTACGGTCTTCATTGAGTGCTATGATCCGTGCTTTTGGACGTGTCTTTGCCCCCCCCTCCTCCTCCGCCTGATCAACCAGGCTGTGATTCATACGTCAGGCTGCGAGCAGCTGCGTCCAACAGCCTGGTTGACCAGTCCAGCAACCAGGAGGCCTGGTCGACGACCGGGCCGCGGGGACACTAAGCCCCGGAATTATCTCAAAGCAACTTCATGGTAAGGGACCCTCATACCCCATGCTGTGAAGGGCAGTGTGGACCCCATACCCATGCTGTGAAGGGCAGTGTGGACCCCATACCCATGCTGTGAATGGCAGTGTGGACCCCATACCCATGCTGTGAATGGCAGTGTGGACCCCATACCCATGCTGTGAATGGCAGTGGACCCCATACCCATGCTGTGAATGGCAGTGTGGACCCCATACCCATGCTGTGAATGGCAGTGTGGACCCCATACCCATGCTGTGAATGGCAGTGTGGACCCCATACCCATGCTGTGAATGGCAGTGTGGACCCCATACCCATGCTGTGAATGGCAGTGTGGACCCCATACCCATGCTGTGAATGGCAGTGTGGACCCCATACCCATGCTGTGAATGGCAGTGTGGACCCCATACCCATGCTGTGAATGGCAGTGTGGACCCCATACCCATGCTGTGAATGGCAGTGTGGACCCCATACCCATGCTGTGAATGGCAGTGTGGACCCCATACCCATGCTGTGAATGGCAGTGTGGACCCCATACCCATGCTGTGAATGGCAGTGTGGACCCCATACCCATGCTGTGAATGACAGTGTGGACCCCATACCCATGCTGTGAATGGCAGTGTGGACCCCATACCCATGCTGTGAATGGCAGTGTGGACCCCATACCCATTCTGTGAATGACAGTGTGGACCCCATACCCATGCTGTGAATGGCAGTGTGGACCCCATACCCATGCTGTGAATGGCAGTGGACCCCATACCCATGCTGTGAAGGGCAGTGGACCCCATACCCATGCTGTGAATGGCAGTGTGGACCCCATACCCATGCTGTGAATGGCAATGTGGACCCCATACCCATGCTGTGAATGGCAGTGTGGACCCCATACCCATGCTGTGAATGGCAGTGTGGACCCCATACCCATGTTGTGAATGGCAGTGTGGACCCCATACCCATGCTGGGGGCCGGTAGTAAAAAAAAAGGTTACAAAGGCACATAATGGGCTCAGGAACTGAACCCCAAAATGCATTTGGCCAATCAAGTTCAATCTTGACAAGATACTTACACAGTTTAAACCCATCAACAATGGGTTGGAGGACTGGAGCTTGTGTAGTGATGAGAGCGAGAAATGCCTTAGACCTCCCCCTGCCACCGGCAACACTACGGGGCTCACCATAGCCCGTGCTACTTGGAACTTTGTTCCAGGTAGCGAATCTTTAACAACACCAGCAACAGAAAACGTGGACTGATGTTATCAGAGACGTGAGGGAGACTTAATTACCTCCGATCACTCCCGTTTTCTTCTAGTGCCTCCTGTTTTCCATTTTCCATTTTTACGGCCAATAGAGGAGCGTATTGGACCATGGAGAGAGGTGATTGGCTGTGGGAGGTGCTGTTGTAGACGTCAGATGGTGATGGTGATGCCAGGTGCCTGCCTGATAGTCTTGTTGATCAGGGAGATATTGTCTGGTAACGTGAGAGGGGAGAAGGGGGAGCTGCTCCGGTTGATTGCTTTATATATCCAAGTTGTGTGTGTGTGTGTGTGTGTGTGTGTGTGTGTGTGTGTGTGTGTGTGTGTGTGTGTGTGTGTGTGTGCGTGCGTGTGTGTGTACTCACCTAGTTGTGTTTGCGGGGGTTGAGCTATGGCTTTTTGGTCCCGCCTCTCAACCGTTAATCAACAGGTGTACAGGTTCCTGAGCCTACTGGACTCTATCATATCTACACTTGAAACTGTGTATGGAGTCAGCCTCCACCACATCACTATTGTGCATTACTCATTGTGCAGACTAATGTACAATGTGATCATAATGGAGTACAATGATGCCATGGCCCTGTATGTACAATGATGCCATGGCCCTGTATGTACAATGATACCATGACCCCTGTATGTACAATGATGCCATGGCCCTGTATGTACAATGATGCCATGACCCTGTATGTACAATGATGCCATGGCCCTGTATGTACAATGATGCCATGACCCTGTATGTACAACGATGCCATGGCCCCTGTATGTACAATGATGCCATGGCTCTGTATGTACAATGATGCCATGGCCCTGAATGTACAATGATGCCATGACCCCTGTATGTACAATGATGCCATGGCCCTGAATGTACAATGATGCCATGGCCCTGAATGTACAATGATGCCATGACCCTGTATGTACAATGATGCTAAGGCCCTGTATGTACAATGATACCATGACCCCTGTATGTACAATGATGCCATGGCCCTGTATGATGCCATGGCCCTGTATGTACAATGATGCCATGACCCCTGTATGTACAATGATGCCATGACCCCTGTATGTACAATGATGCCATGACCCTGTATGTACAATGATGCCATGGCCCTGTATAACTAACTATCCAGTGTGAAGGTTAGTCACACAGGATGTCATTTGTCATTTAAGCTTCTTATACTTACCTAAATATCTTAAACCAAACACAAGACTGAAGGATAAGTTCAGTTCACGGGAAGGTTGACCAACTCTTAACATCCCTTGACGTACCATTCTGGGAATTAATGTTTTCCTTACGGAAATGTAACCTTAAAGAAATTCATATATTTTGCCGAACTCAACTGGACGTATTGTTGCGTAAACTGGACGTATTGTTGCGTAAACTGGACGTATTGTTGCGTAAACTGGACGTATTGTTACGTAAACTGGCGCGCAGGGCGTTGTATGGTGCTGTATGGGTTGTGTATATGTATGTAAATTATGTCTTCAATACTTCTAATAATGTTGAAAATAAATAATTTTTGGAAAGTGTGCTAGCGCGCACACGCGCGCGCAAACTATGGGGCTTGGTAGATGAGCGGACAGCGCGCAAGGCTCATAATTCTGTGGCCCGGGTTCGAGTCCCGGACCAGGCAGAAACACATGGGCAAAGTTTCTTTCATCCTTAATGCCCCTGTTACCTAGCAGTAAATAGGTACCTGGGAGTTAGTCAGCTGTTATGGAGGTCAAAGCTCTCCAAATGTACTCACTAGAAAGGAGACGAGAGAGATATCAAATAATATACACATGGAAAATACTGGAGGGACAGGTCCCCAATCTACACAGTAAAATAACAACGTACTGGAGTGAACGATATGGAAGAAAATGTAGAATAGAACTAGTGAAGAGCAGAGGTGCCATAGATCCCAGGCGCCGGCGAGAAACAATGGGCAGAGTTTCTTTCACCCTATGCCCCTGTTACCTAGCAGTAAAATAGGTACCTGGGTGTTAGTCAGCTGTCACGAGCTGCTTCCTGGGGGAGGAGGCCTGGTCGAAGACCGGGCCGCGGGGACACTAAAGCCCCGAAATCATCTCAAGATAACCTCAAGATATACCCCCTCCAGAGGTCACGCCTGGAGCCAGGGAGGCTGGCGGTCAGAACAATCCTTCATCTCATCCTCTCAAGATGATGCTCGTCAAGATTCACACACCAACATCCTCACTTCTCACTCAAGCTTTTGGGCACTATTTATATGTGTACAAATCTTCAATCACCTATGGCGTTACAGTATTACCAAAAAACACGCTTTTGTATCCCCTGTAATTGTATTAATTGTGTCCTTGTAAAGCAGTTAAAGGGATACAATTCAGTAGTTTGAAGTTTATGACTGAGCCTGGTACCTGGAGCTTTGCAATTACTTTATTACCTCTCGTGTCAATGATGATATCTTCATAATACACCTGAGAGTCTACCAGTGCAGACTTCTGGTCACCTGCTCCTTGTATGACTAACCGTCCTGTGTGAGGGAGATTTTGAGCACCACGGGGCTCGACACTGTACTTGGGTGTACAGTGTGTACTCAGGGTGTATATGTACACACTGTACTCCCTGTTTCATGTTCTTTAGGGCTGCTGTATAATTGAAGATGTATAGCTACCTTGTGGAGGTTCCAGGGATTAACGGCCCTGCGGCCCGGTCTCCGACCAGATGTGTTAATAACAAAATACCTGGACCCTTCACACATATTTCCCCCCCCCTACACATTATATATATGTCCCACACACTCACATATGATTATCAGGTATAATATTCTCGAGGGTTTTGATAGGGTTGATTAAAATAAGGACTAACTGGTATTGCCTCCTCCTACACACACCTGCCTCCTCCTCCTACACACACCTGCCTCCTCCTCCTACACACACCTGCCTCCTCCTCCTACACACACCTGCCTCCTCCTCCTACACACCTGCCTCCTCCTCCTCACACCTGCCTCCTAAGCACGCCTGCCATCTCCTCCACACACCTGCCTCCTCCACACACCTGCCTCCTAAGCACGCCTGCCATCTCCCCCACACACCTGCTTTCTCCCCCCCCCCTTCCTTACGCCGGGTAGGCCCCTGAGGAGGAGGAAGAGGAGGAGGAGGGGAGGGGGGGTATGGCAACCATTGATGTCAGCTTAGTGTTGCCACTCAGCAGCTGACCGTTGCCATGACAACCACAACTCCGCCAGCTGTCTGCTCTTGTGCCCCTCTGGCCCTGACCCTCCCCCCGTCTTCTGTGACCCCGCCACCCCCACCCCCCGGGGGTCAGGGCTTCTTCCTGCTGCTGTTGCTGCTGTTCCTGCTGCTGTTGCTGGTGCTGGTGCTGCTGCTGCTGCTGTTGCTGGTGCTGGTGCTGCTGTTGCTGCTGTTCCTGCTGCTGTTCCTGCTGCTGTTGCTGGTGCTGCTGCTGCTGCTGCTGCTGCTGTTGCTGCTGTTCCTGCTGCTGTTCCTGCTGCTGTTGCTGGTGCTGGTGCTGCTGCTGTTGCTGCTGTTCCTGCTGCTGTTCCTGCTGCTGTTGCTGGTGCTGGTGCTGGTGCTGCTGCTGTTGCTGCTGTTCCTGCTGCTGTTCCTGCTGCTGTTGCTGGTGCTGGTGCTGCTGCTGCTGCTGCTGTTGCTGCTGTTCCTGCTGCTGTTCCTGCTGCTGTTGCTGGTGCTGCTGCTGTTGCTGCTGCTGTTAGTCCCTGCTGCTGCTGTTCCTGCTGCTGTTTCTGGTGCTGTTCCTGCTGTCCCTGCTGCTCCTGCTGCTGCTGAAACTATCCTACTTCCTCTTATACAATTATTCCTGTTATAGCTTCTACAGCCACGTAGCCGGCGTGTAATGGCTACAGGCAGGTTTGCGGGCCGCTGACAGGAACAGTCTGATAGATCACAGTATCACCACACACGCACGGCTGGTATTTTAGCGTAGAACAACTCTGAGAAACTGTTCTCCCCCCCCCCTCCCCTGAATGGTAGACTATACTGCCTCTACTCTGTCTACCAATACCGTGCGTGTGGGGGGGGGGGGGATATTTTGATCTCTCAGACTGTTCTTTCTAGCGGCAGGAATAGTGGCTACAGTCAGTCATCCATTAGTAGGAAAACAGCATGTCAAGAATTTGGGATTTTTTTTTATTATTTTCTACCACAGACGTGGCCAGACATTTACAATGCTAACCAGCATATATACATTTTCTTCTGTCCCTCCATGACCTAACGTTTAGGGTGCATAACCAAGCAAACATTGACGCAAATATTGCGTATTGACGCAAATATTGCGTATTGACGCAAATATTGCGTATTGACGCAAATATTGACGCAAATGTTGCGTATTGACGCAAATATCGCGTCAGCCGGAAAAATGATAGGATGGATTACGAGAACTTTCAAATCCAGGGATCCCATCACAATGGTTGTACTCTTCAAGTCACTTGTGTTGTCCCGTCTCGAGTACTGCTCAGTACTCACTTCCCCCTTCAGAGCAGGAGAGATTGCTGAAATAGAGGGAATACAGAGGACATACACTCTCTGGTATACAGGTATACTCTAAACGTTCTAACAGGCGTCAGGCTTTGTGTGGGGCTGTTGTTGCTAGACATGTTGGAACAGCCTCCAGCAACATGGGCAGCATGAGCCACATAGCAGCAGTCACTGGCGACATGTTTATGTGGTGAGACATTACCATGGCGCCTAGATCACTCCCTAGTGTGTACTTGTTGGGTCTGTGTGTGTGTGTGTGTGTGTGTGTGTGTGTGTGTGTTGGGTCTGTGTGTGTATGTACTTGTTGGGTCTGTGTGTGTGTGTGTGTGTGTGTGTGTGTGTGTGTGTGTGTGTGTGTGTGTGTGTGTGTGTGTGTGTGTGTGTGTGTATGTACTTGTTGGCTGTGTGTGTGTGTGTGTGTGTGTGTGTGTGTGTGTGTGTGTGTGTGTGTGTGTGTGTGTGTGTGTGTGTGTGTGTGTGTACTTGTTGGCTGTGTGTGTGTGTGTGTGTGTGTGTGTGTGTGTGTGTGTGTGTGTGTGTGTGTGTGTGTGTGTGTATGTACTTGTTGGCTGTGTGTGTGTGTGTGTGTGTGTGTGTGTGTGTGTGTGTGTGTGTGTGTGTACTTGTTGGCTGTGTGTGTGTGTGTGTGTGTGTGTGTGTGTGTGTGTGTGTGTGTGTGTGTGTGTGTGTGTGTGTGTGTGTGTATGTACTTGTTGGCTGTGTGTGTGTGTGTGTGTGTGTGTGTGTGTTGGGTCTGTGTGTGTATGTACTTGTTGGCTCTGTGTGTGTATGTACTTGTTGGCTCTGTGTGTGTGTGTGTTGGGTCTGTGTGTGTATGTACTTGTTGGCTCTGTGTGTGTATGTACTTGTTGGGTCTGTGTGTGTATGTACTTGTTGGCTCTGTGTGTGTGTGTGTTGGGTCTGTGTGTGTATGTACTTGTTGGCTCTGTGTGTGTATGTACTTGTTGGGTCTGTGTGTGTATGTACTTGTTGGCTCTGTGTGTGTGTGTACTTGTTGGGTCTGTGTGTGTGTACTTGTTGGGTCTGTGTGTGTATGTACTTGTTGGCTCTGTGTGTGTGTGTGTACTTGTTGGGTCTGTGTGTGTATGTACTTGTTGGCTCTGTGTGTGTGTGTGTACTTGTTGGGTCTGTGTGTGTATGTACTTGTTGGCTCTGTGTGTGTGTGTGTGTTGGGTCTGTGTGTGTATGTACTTGTTGGCTCTGTGTGTGTGTGTGTGTACTTGTTGGCTCTGTGTGTGTGTGTGTACTTGTTGGCTCTCTCAGTGGGTGTCTGGTGTCTTGTATATAAATTCTTACATTCCTCGTATCTCCTCAGATTCACTTACCAATAAACACTAACATGATACACACTACACAGCAGCATGACATATATACACACCGTCACTACAGTGTACACAGTCACTACAGTGTACCTTGAGATCACTGTCTCACCGGGTCCTTAAGTCGCCGCTGACGTAACTCAGAATTAGTCATTCTTGGACTCTTAAGTCCCCGACTAGGCTTGACGCTGCTTTCTCATTGGTTTGATGACTTACTCACGTCTGAATAACTCATACTAAATACTCAATCACAGTTCCTCAAGTCGAAGCTAGTGATAGCCGCGTGTTGCCTCTGTAACTGTGCGGTGAGTAATTCTAAGATCTCCGGTGAGTAATTCTAAGATCTCCGGTGAGTAATTCTAAGATCTCCGGTGAGTAATTCTAAGATCTCCGGTGAGTAATTCTAAGATCTCCGGTGAGTAATTCTAAGATCTCCGGTGAGTAATTCTAAGATCTCCGGTGAGTAATTCTAAGATCTCCGGTGAGTAATTCTAAGATCTCCGGTGAGTAATTCTAAGATCTCCGGTGAGTAATTCTAAGATCTCTTAAAAGACGTTTGTTGTACTGTGTAAGAGGGGAATGTTCTAATTAAGGTCTTTTTGGAGAGGGAGGGAGTTGCCTGTCTGCCTGGCTGTGGCCTCCTGGAGGAGTGGGAGGTCTTCTGTGGCCTCCTGGAGGAGTGGGAGGTCTTCTGTGGCCTCCTGGAGGAGTGAGAGGTCTTCTGTGACCTCCTGGAGGAGTGGGAGGTCTCCTGTGACCTCCTGGAGGAGTGGGAGGTCTTCTGTGGCCTCCTGGAGGAGTGGGAGATCTCCTGTGGCCTCCTGGAGGAGTGAGAGGTCTTCTGTGACCTCCTGGAGGAGTGGGAGGTCTCCTGTGGCCTCCTGGAGGAGTGGGAGGTCTCCTGTGACCTCCTGGAGGAGTAGGAGATCTCCTGTGGCCTCCTGGAGGAGTAGGAGGTCTTCTGTGGCCTCCTGGAGGAGTGGGAGATCTCCTGTGGCCTCCTGGAGGAGTGGGAGATCTCCTGTGGCCTCCTGGAGGAGTAGGAGGTCTCCTGTGACCTCCTGGAGGAGTGGGAGATCTCCTGTGGCCTCCTGGAGGAGTAGGAGGTCTTCTGTGGCCTCCTGGAGAAGTGGGAGATCTCCTGTGGCCTCCTGCTGTAGTCTGGTGACCTCTTTGACCCCTTGGTGTGGGCTCCTGGCTCAGGTCAACACAATGTCTTCCAACAGTACAACCCAGTGGTCGCTCACAGTGGTAAAGTCATATTCAATTTACTCAACATCTGACTCCTTTTAAGTTAACAATGAGGTCTAGCATTGTTGGTGGGTCGTCTCCTGTGGCTGTGTTGGGGTGGTGATGCCTTGCTGTGAGTCTGCTGTGGTTACTGACTCGCCTTCCTATATTCCTGTGAAGAAATCTGTGAAATCTTCCTGTGTTTCTGTGAAGAAATGTAGGAGCCAGATCTTCCTCAATCTGGATCCTCTTTGATTGAAATGTTTTTTTTTTTTCGAGTATGATAGGATTAGTCGCTGCATTTCTCGCTGGGGCGGGCAGCTCATCCGTGATGTTGTTGTTGCTATTCATCAGTATCATCATACTCTTCTCCGAGCCGTGTGATGATTTTGGACTCCATCGTTGGTATTCCTATTATGAGGTCGTTGTGTGGGGCTGTCTGTCTCTGTCACGGATAATTCCTCCAACCTTCAGTGTGTGACTTGAAGTGAGAGGCACTTCTTGGCTCCCCTCCCTATCCCTCTACCCTGGCACTTGTCACTCGATTAGGCACTCCTTGACCCCCTTTCCCTTCCCCCAATCACCCCCCCCTACCCTGGCACTTGCCACCCGAGTACCTGGAATCCACTTGGGATGGTCACGGGCTCGAGATTCATTAGTTTCGTCTCTGTGATAGCAATATTTTTAAACTGTTGTTTCGGCGTTTGCTTCTTTTAGCTCTTTATCACCAAGTTTTGAAGTACATCTTGAACGTAGCCTTTTGTGCTTCACGTCTCTACTGTGGGTGGCTGCCTCGCCCGCTGGGGGGGGGGGGTTGGGTGCGGGTGTGGCCGGTGTAGGGAGGGCGTGGGTGTGGCCGGTGTAGGCGTGGGTGTGGCCGGTGTAGGCGTGGGTGTGGCCGGTGTAGGCGTGGGTGTGGCCGGTGTAGGCGCGGGTGTGGCCGGTGTAGGGAGGGCGCGGGTGTGGCCGGTGTAGGGAGGGCGCGGGTGTGGCCGGTGTAGGGAGGGCGCGGGTGTGGCCGGTGTAGGGAGGGCGCGGGTGTGGCCGGTGTAGGGAGGGCGCGGGTGTGGCCGGTGTAGGGAGGGCGCGGGTGTGGCCGGTATAGGCGCGGGTGTGGCCGGTGTAGGGAGGGCGCGGGTGTGGCCGGTATAAGCGCGGGTGTGGCCGGTGTAGGGAGGGCGTGGGTGTGGCCGGTGTAGGGAGGGCGTGGGTGTACTAGGCTACCAATTACGCAGAGAACTGAAGAAATTGATGAATTATTAAACTAACAAGATTGAGTGTGAATAACCGAAACTGAGAAGAGAGAGAATGATGCAGAATAAGAAAGAGGGAGAAAGGGAGGAAGTGGAGAGACAAGGAACAAATAAAGGAGAACAGAGAAGCCCAAAAAAACAGAAGAGTCAGCAACTGCGGATCAATATACCCTTCAAGGTTGTCATAGAACATCAATAACTGTTACTTAACCCCACCAACTCACCCATTAACCAATTAACATAAAGATGAGCTTAAGCTCACTCAACCCTCATCTTACACACGCAAATAAGTTAATTATAAACACAAATTACGAGAGTAAATATTGAGCGATGCTGAGGGCGGCAACACCGAGAATGTTGCCACATCTCACAAGCTTGTGGTATATCAGGGCGTTTGATATACTAAACTGTTGTTGCTGTCACTTCAAGACTGTTTATGGCGTGGCTCGTGTTGATGCAAAATGTCGTATGTGTGTTATCGGAGTGTTTTGTGGTATGTAAGGAAAGGAGAGAGAGAGAGAGAGAGAGAGAGAGAGAGAGAGAGAGAGAGAGAGAGAGAGAGAGAGAGAGAGAGAGAAGGATCGAAGGAGCTAGGAGATAGATAGGAAGAGTGAGAGTGTGTGACTGTGTGTGTGTGTGTGTGTGTGTGTGTGTGTGCGTGTGTGTGCGCGCGTGTGTGCGCGCGTGTGTGTGTGTGTGTGTGTGCGTGTGTGTGTGTGTGTGCGCGCGCGTGTGTGTGTGTGTGTGTGTGTGTGTGTGTGTGTGTGCGTGTGTGTGTGTGTGTGTGTGTGTGTGTGTGTGTGTGTGTGTGTGTGTGTGTGTGTGTGTGTGTGTGTGTGTGTGTGTGTGTCAGCCAGACCTCGCACACAGGGATTGACCAGCATAAAGACCACCTTCAGAAACCTCTATAAGGAATCATTGAAGACATGTCGGACCAATTGGGAATAAGTGGCGCCAACGTGGAGCCCTAACCGCCCTAAACACAAGGCGAAGCAGAGGCACGTCCAGAGGTGCGCCACCACGTCCAGAGGTGCGCCACCACGTCCAGAGGTGCGCCACCACGTCCAGAGGTGCGCCACCACGTCCAGAGGTGCGCCACCACGTCCAGAGGTGCGCCACCACGTCCAGAGGTGCGCCACCACGTCCAGAGGTGCGCCACCACGTCCAGAGGTGCGCCACCACGTCCAGAGGTGCGCCACCACGTCCAGAGGTGCGCCACCACGTCCAGAGGTGCGCCACCACGTCCAGAGGTGCGCCACCACGTCCAGAGGTGCGCCACCACGTCCAGATGTGCGCCACCACGTCCAGATGTGCGCCACCACGTCCAGATGTGCGCCACCACGTCCAGAGGTGCGCCACCACGTCCAGAGGTGCGCCACCACGTCCAGAGGTGCGCCACCACAGAACTACCACACCTGAGAGCTGAGACCTAGAAATGACTCAACAAAATTAAACATCACAGCACTGATAGAATAATTAGAGAAGACATGATCACCACATACAAAATTCTCTTGGAAATTAGACAAGTACAGATTGTTTAGCATAGCTGGGTGGTTGTAAATGAGCCATAGGGACATTAGAAGGAATTTCTTGAGTGTTAGAGTAGTTAATTAATGGAATGCACAATAGTGATGTGGTGGTGGCAGACTCCATACACAGTTTCAAATGTAGATATGATAGAGCCCAATGGACTCTGCAAGATGAATACCAGTTTATCGACGGTTGAGAGGCGGGGCCATGAAGCTGAAACTCAACATTAACAATTGCAAATAGGTAATTTCAAAAGAAGAAAGCGCATGAGTTGTAAAAATGTTGGAGGTAGTTGAGCTGTCGTGTGTGGCGTCTTGGCCTTCACCGGAGGAAGAGGTTTTCTTCAGTTACCGCTGAGGTTAACCGGCGCCTCACCTGCTCGTCCATCCTGGCCCGGCTCAAGTTGTTTTTCTCCCAGTGGAGCCTCCGCCTCACTGCCACTTGTGTTGGTCAGTCACTTGAAGTTCTACTTTAGTTTGTTCAAGTTTTACGCCGGGTTCTGGTATGTATCACACAAATTTTAGTTGGGTACGGTATACACAATCATAAATGTGGTCGTTAACCGCCAATTGTCTTTTTTCCCCCCATGGACGCCGTAAGGTTTGGTAAGGTAACCTGAATCCTTTTATTTTCGTACCGGCAATATTTCTAACGCTTACTGGGAGAGTATTGAACAGTCGTGAACTACTGATGTGCATCACTGTTCTCTGATTGTGCCAGTGGCACCTCTACTCGTCACTTGGTCTATTATGCATTTCCTACCATAACTTTCGCTCCAGTTCGTGGTTATTTCATTGTGTAAATTTGCAACCTGACCCCCTTCCACGTATATATTAGGTGATATCTCTCCCGTCTCCTTTTATGATAGCACATTTTAAGAGCTTGCAGACGGTCCCAACACTTTAGTGTATCCAGAAGGCTGAGAACAGTGCCGCAATGTAGGTGAGTAACCTAACCTAACCTAACCTAGTATTTCCATAATATCTTAACCGCTGTCTATGAAAGTTCTATCGGCTTTGCGCAACGGCCCTATGCTATCTTTAGGTTATCTTGAGATGATTTCGGGGCTTTTAGTGTCCCCGCGGCCCGGTCCTCGACCAGGCCTCCACTCCCAGGAAGCAGCCCGTGACAGCTGACTAACACCCAGGTACCTATTTTACTGCTAGGTAACAGGGGGCATAGGGTGAAAGAAACTCTGCCCATTGTTTCTCGCCGGCGCCTGGGATCGAACCCAGGACCACAGGATCACAAGTCCAGCGTGCTGTCCGCTCGGCCGACCGGCTGCCTCTAGCTAGATGCAGTTTTGTTCAAGACTTTGCCTAGGCAGAATATTTTGGGTTCCTTTGCTTCCTCCGTCTCTCCTGCATTGTATACAATTCTTGAAGCTTTAGTTCGACCGTTTCTTCTCTTCTTATAGAGTCGTCCGGGAGAGAGCGCGGTGTTTGAGTAGCTCTGTGATTTATTGTTTTTGCCGGCAATATAGAGCAGTTGGCGGGTGCTTGAATCTGCACTGTGTTCGCTAAGTTAGTGGGAAGGAGAGTGATGGTCAGTGGGAGGGAAGGGATGGAAGGTGTCAACGCCGGACACGGTTCTCCTGTTCCTCTCCATCGTCTTTACCCATGAAGGAACGCCGGGATGGAGGATGGTGATATCAGAGAGGGAGATGTCAGAAGGATTCCCTCCTCGTCCACGCTGTAATCCTCCATCCTCTAAGAGTAGTAATCTGTAGCTGACTAAGAGCTGTAATCCTCTAAGAAAAGTTCCGGACCAACCGGGCTGTGGTGGGTATGTGGGTCTGCTAGCGGGCCGCTCCAAGCAACAGCCTGGTGGACCAAACTCTCACAAGTCGAGCCTGGCCTCGGGCCGGGCTTGGGGAGTAGAAGAACTCCCAGAACCCCATCAACCAGGTATCAAGCAGGTATCCATCTGTCATTACTCCTTAAAGTCAGGTCTTTCAATAGCCCACAGAAAATATTATTATTGTTAAATGTGGATAAATTCCAGCTCGTTCGCTGTAGAAAAAACGAAAATATATAAATGGAAACGATATATAAAGTCAACTCACACTATAGAACGAAAGAGCAGTGTAAAAGATGTGGGAGTAATCATGTCGGAAGATCTTATCTTTAAAGAACACAATAAAGTAGCCGTCACAACTGCAAGAAAAATGACAGGTTGGATAACAAGAACTTTAAACACTAGAGATGCTATACCGATGATACTTTTCAAGACGCTAGTGCTCTCTAGAGTGGAGTACTGCTGCACAATGACAGCCCCTTTCAAAGCTGGAGAAATTGCTGACCTGGAGAGCGTGCAGAGATCCTTTACTGCTAGAATCCACTCAGTAAAACATCTAAACTATTGGGACCGACTAAAGAGCCTAAATCTGTATTCTCTTGAGCGCAAGCGGGACAGATACATAATAATTTACACGTGGAAAATAGTAGAGGGGCTGGTTCTGGTCATCTCTTCCATCCCTTCCCCTTTTCTCTCTTCCCTTCCCTTCCCTCCCCTCCTTCCCTCCCTCTGTCCCTTCCTCTAGCATCTAACCCCTCAACCCCGGTCCAGGTAAAGGGGGACACATCCCCCAGCTTTACGCCATGTTATATTTGAAATTTATATGTAAATATTGGTGCCGTGTGATTTGCTGAGAGAGCTCCCTTGGTGGCTGGACCAATCAGCGAGCTCGTGGGTGTCAACAAAATTGATTAGTCTTGACGTGCGTGTGTGTGTATAGTGTAGGCTCTCTTCTCACCTAGCTGTGCCCCCCCCCCCCCCCCATGACCAGTAGTTCAGCTCTGATTCTGTGGGCTGTTGTGGCTGGCCTCTGCCCTTCATCTCTGCATGCCTTGTTATCATACTCCTGTGTACTGGGGTCTGCTGTTTGATCTGGGGGATTATGGATTATCAGTGGTATTATGGATTATCAGTGGTATTATGGATTATCAGTGGTATTATGGATTATCAGTGGTATTATGGATTATCAGTGGTAAGTGGTATTATATCACCACTTGCCACTTTTTCCCCTTCTGCTGCCAAAAGTTAAGTTCGTGAAAGAAGTGACGGACTAACCGGGTTGTAGTGGCTATGTCGCGGGCCTGCGGGCCGCTCCAAGCAACAGTCTGTTGGACCAAGTTATCATAAGTTGAGCCTGGCCTCAGGCCCGGGCTCGGGGAGTAGAAGAACTCCCAGAACCCCATCGACCAGGTGTGCTCCAGGTATATCAGAGTTCCATTGTGTGTGTGTGTGTGTGTGCGTGCGTGCGTGCGTGTACTCACCTAATTGTGCTTGCGGGGGTTGAGCTTTGGCTCTTTGGTCCCGCCTCTCAAGTGCGTGTGTGTGTGTGTGTGTGTGTGTGTGTGTGTGTGTGTGTGTGTGTGTAATGAAAGATTTTACATTTTTAGATTGATTTGGAAGATTTTAGATTGATTGGAAGATTTTAAGACACCTCTGCGTCTTAATTACCTTGCATTAATTGTTATTATTTCTCTCAACAGGTATGGTGATCCTGGGATGACTTCCGGAGAGATGGTGACATCACAGTGTACCGACTGTGACAGGTATTGTGACGTCATCAAGGGCAGTGAGGTGTCTTGACGTCATCAAGGGCAGTGAGGTGTCTTGACGTCATAGTGTGCAAGTAGAGCTTCTCGTGACGTCATAGGCATGTCTCGTGACGTCATAGTGTGCAAGTAGAGCTGTCTCGTGACGTCATAGTGTGCAAGTAGAGCTGTCTCGTGACGTCATAGGCATGTCTCATGACGTCATAGTGTGCAGTAGACAGGTCTCATGACGTCATAGTGTGGAATAGACAGGTCTCTTGATGTCTATTCCCCCCCCCCCCTCTCTCCTCTCCCATCAGAACAGGACTATACAAAGATATTTGATAAATGATTGACATGGAGGGAGTACCCACTAAAGGATTTCAATAGGAATAACAAGAAGGGCGGTGGATATTCAACTTTCTATCAAACCGAACGCAGAGAGTAACAGTCAAACAAATCAAATCGTCTCGAAGCACAGTCAAAACCTTAGGGCACAGTGCTTGCGTCGCTGCTTCGTATCACGTCAGTTAGATCATATCACGACATATCTGTTGCTCCAAGCAACAGCCTGTTGGACCAAGCTCTCGCAAGTCAAGCCTGGCCTCCTTGACCGTGTTTGGGGAGTAGGAAAACTCTCGCAGCCCAATCCAGGTATAATCCAGGAGGCATGGCAGGATGTGCAGAATAGCTCCATTGAAGAGCAGAGGTGCAACAGGTACTCTGAGAGAGAACTCTATCAACATCAGAGGCCCGAGACTGTTCAACACGCTTCCACTACACATAAGGGACATAACTGGCCGACCCCTCACAGTGTTCAAGAGAGAACTATCAACATCAGAGGCCCGAGACTGTTCAACACGCTTCCACTACACATAAGGGGCATAACTGGCCGACCCCTCACAGTGTTCAAGAGAGAACTATCAACATCAGAGGCCCGAGACTGTTCAACACGCTTCCACTACACATAAGGGGCATAACTGGCCGACCCCTCACAGTGTTCAAGAGAGAACTATCAACATCAGAGGCCCGAGACTGTTCAACACGCTTCCACTACACATAAGGGACATAACTGGCCGACCCCTCACAGTGTTCAAGAGAGAACTATCAACATCAGAGGCCCGAGACTGTTCAACACACTTCCACTACACATAAGGGACATAACTGGCCGACCCCTCACAGTGTTCAAGAGAGAACTATCAACATCAGAGGCCAGAGACTGTTCAACACACTTCCACTACACATAAGGGACATAACTGACCGACCCCTCACAGTGTTCAAGAGAGAACTATCAACATCAGAGGCCCGAGACTGTTCAACACGCTTCCACTACACATAAGGGACATAACTGACCGACCCCTCACAGTGTTCAAGAGAGAACTATCAACATCAGAGGCCCGAGACTGTTCAACACGCTTCCACTACATCAACCCAACCTCCTAAAATTGATAGTACAGATTGTAACTATTTTTGTGGAAACTACCAATATGTAGTGACGGACCACCAATACACTACTTTTTGTACTATTAATTGTATAACGTCCAGAAATAACTAAAAACCAAATTTCAATATTCCTAGGCCCTCTCCAGTATCAGCTCTTGATACTGGTAATGGCTCAAAAGAGCCACCACTTACGGGCTATTCATGCCCGTGCCACCTTTTGGATGGCTTAATCTTCAACAGTCAGTCAGTCCTAGGCCCTAGTATAACATATATAAATGTACTATTAGGCCTAAGATAAGTAAAACAGGTTAGGTTAGGTCTTTACATTTATAATACAGAAACTAAGTTTCTTCTTTGTGTAAGTTAAACATGAGTCAACTTCCTGGTGGTCCAGCACTACTTACCGGTACATATCCACTAAACAGTTACTCTAACTCAAGATAACCTCAAGATCATCTCAAGATGACCTCAAGAAGTACTGATTATGAGGAAGTTTGGCTTCATTAGGCCCATAGTTGGCCGACCTCTCACGATATTCATCAGAGATGTTAGTAAAGCACCTCAAGAAGGATACCTGATCAACCAGGTTGTGATTCATACGTCAGGCTGCGAGCAGCTGTGTCTAACAGTCTGGTTCTTACCTGGATCTTACCTAGAGCGGGTCTCAGGAGTTCTTCAACTCTCCGAGTCCGGCCCGAGGGCCAGGCTCGACTTGTGATAACTTGGCCCAACAGACTGGAGCATATCTGGATGCTCCAGGTGCTGCTCCAGCTACTGAACCTGATGAACAGTCTTAAGCTTGCAGCTGCCAGCAGGCTAATATATATCCACTACAGCCCGGTTGATCCGGCACTTCTCGCAAGACTTCATGTAATCGGTTCTTAGAAGAAGTCCACCTTTGTTCCGGCGTTAATAATTAACAAAAATATATTATAGTTTAGTTTTAAATATACACTTAACCCGACCGCAGAGTTAGATTAGACATGTGTAATACACCTTTAAGGTGTTGGTTGATCAGGTATGGTGGTCAACCTACACCTTAACACCTACGCTGGTCCTGGATATAACCAGGAGAGTGAGCCACGGGGGCAGTGAAGGTGGTCAACCTACACCTTAACACCTACGCTGGTCCTGGATATAACCAGGAGAGTGAGCCACGGGGGCAGTGAAGGTGGTCAACCTACACCTTAACACCTACGCTGGTCCTGGATATAACCAGGAGAGTGAGCCCCGGGGGCAGTGAAGGTGGTCAACCTACACCTTAACACCTACGCTGGTCCTGGATATAACCAGGAGAGTGAGCCACGGGGGCAGTGAAGGTGGTCAACCAACACCTTAACACCTACGCTGGTCCTGGATATAACCAGGAGAGTGAGCCCCGGGGGCAGTGAAGGTGGTGAACCAACCCAAGGTGACTACAAGGTAGGCTACAATAGCAGTTTTGCGTCTCTGTGTGTGTGTGGTATGTGGTGTGTGTGTGTGCGTGTGCGTGAATCATTTACACAACTGCGATTCGAACAGAGGAAACAATGCACTTTTCGAGACGGTTAGCTTCATCTTAAGTGTTTTTCATTCATACGAAGTGTGGGGTGGGGGGATTAACAACCATTTGGCCTTCATTCAGGGGGGATTGGGGGGGGGGGGGAGGAAGAAAAAGGGCCTGCCTCTTCACAACAATGTTTCACAACCCCTCACATGCCTGCACTCCCCTCCCGTCTACTGTCTCACTTCTCTCCCTTCGTCTCTTGTCTCTCTCCCTCCCCCTCCTCTCTCTCTCCCCTTAAACTCCCTCTCCCTCTCTCTCTCTTCTCCCCCCACCTACACCCACGCATCGTGTCATCAAGGCGGACAGCCCGCCTATTATCTCTCGTGTGCCATGAACAACACAACCCCAACAACTTGTACCCAGGGTCGTGGAGCCGCGGGTAACCAGGTCAAGGCCGGCGTCACGGGGGCTGGTAAGACTGTTCCTACCCAGCTGGATATAATCTGGCGACGGGAGGTCACACACTGGGGCGTCAGGGTTCGAGTCTCCGATGTGGCAACACTGGGTCAGTACACGTGTAATGAGAGGAGGGCCAGTTGAAGGGTGTGGCTGGCCTGCAAGCCACACCCCTGGTGCCAGTAACTGTCGTAGTGGTGGCAGTAGCATCAGTACTGGCAGACGCAGCAGCAACAGCAGCAGCAGAGCAAAAGACTATCAGTAGCAGACGTGTGACCCCCCACACCCCACACTACCGTGACCCCTATTGTAATTCATGCAAAGTACACGTCCCAGTTCTTGACGGAGGGAAGGTGAGGCGGACGGGCGCAGAATAGAACCAGAGAAGAGCAGAGGTGCCATAGGCACAATCAGAGAACACTGTATAAACATCAGAGGTGCCATAGGCACAATCAGAGAACACTGTATAAACATCAGAGGTCCGCGGTTGTTCAACGTCCTCCCAGCGACTATAAGAAATATTGCCGGAACAACCGTGGACATCTTCAAGAGGAAGCTGGACTGTTTTCTAAAAGAAGTTCCGGATCAACCGGGCTGTGATGGGTATGTGGGGCCTGCTAGCGGGCCGCGGCAAGCAACAGCCTAGTGGACCAAACTCTCACAAGTCAAGCCTGGCCTCGGGCCGGGCTTGGGGAGTAGAAGAACTCCCAGAACCCCATCAACCAGGTATCAACCAGGTAATAATAAAGACGTGGCAATAATATGAGTAATAAAGATCAGGTGACTGTGGTGGGTGAGGGGAGTATCAAGTGTTCCTCCAGAGATTGTTTACATACTTCCCTCCCCCCCCCCTCCTCTCCCTCCTCTCCCCCCCCCCCTTCCCCTCATCTTCCCCCTCATCTTCACCCTCTCCCTCCCTCCCCCTTCCCAGTAATCATAAATTATTATTACTCATTTATGAGGGGGCTTTGTCTCCATCAATAACCTTCCTCCACCCCTGAGAACATCAGTGTATGTATATGTATGTATGTATATATATATATATATATATATATATATATATATATATATATATATATATATATATATATATATATATATATCTTAAATACCATTGTCCGTCACTCACTACAACATAAATATGTTTTAAGATACTCTACAGATGTCATTCTTATACCTGGATCTTACCTTACGCGTCGCCCCGCTGGCGTGGGAATGATAATTCCTCACTGTCGAGTAATGTCTGTCGAGACATCTTCAAGATGTCTTGCAAGCCTCATGCCACTGTCTGCAATGTCTGCAGGCTTCATGCCACTGAGGAAGGGAAGGGGACTATCAGGAGAAAGCGCCAGGCCATTACGACTATGTAGCATTTGGTAGGAGTCGGGATAAGAATTTGGGATCGAGGGGGGGGGGGAGGAATGGTGTCCAACCACCATTCCTCAACCGTCCACTAGTGGACGGTTGGGGATTGAACGCCGACCTGCATGAAGCTTCCCTCTACAGGCGAAGAGAACGTCTCCAGTACTTCGCTGGTCCAACAGCGAGGAGGAGGAGGAAGGCTGTATATAGACCTTATAGACCTAAAGATTTAACATCATACTTAAAATCTATGTTAGACTTCTATATGAAGTAAGATCACAAAACACATGGACTCACAACATGTGCATAACCTTCGATAACACGGGGTCAGAACAGGGCACTCCTGCCTCCTACACTCCCACAGAAAACATGATGTTTGAGTTCCTCACACACCTCTTTGTCATTCTCTGTGTACCTGTCCTCACCCGTTCCAAGTTCAGAAAGAAAATTTCCAGGTGCTAAACTATGAAAAGGATCTGGGAACAGTAATGTCGGAAGACCTTACCTTGAAAGAACACAATAAAGTAGCCGTCACAACTGCAAGAAAAATGTCAGGATGGATAACAAGGACCTTCCAAACAAAGGATGCCATACCAATGATGATACTTTCCAAAGCATTTGTGCTCTTTAGGGTGGAATATTGTTGCACATTAATCACCCATTTCAATGAACAAATCCACAAGGGCCGTGACGAGGATTCGAACCTGCGTCCGGGAACATCCCTGACACTGCCTTAATCGACTGAGCTACGACAGGGTAAAAAGAGTTGAAACCGAAGTTCTACTGAACTCACCCATTTCAAAGCTGGATAAATTGCTGACCTGGAGAGCGTGCAAAGATCGTTTACAACTAGAACTCATTCAATAAATTTAAAATATTGGGACCGATTAAAATGCTGAAATCCGCATTCTCTAAGAGCCAAATTTGCACAGTTTAATATAACATACTGGACCAAAGATACGGAAAGAAGTACAAAATAGAACCAGTGAGAAGTAGAGAGGTGCCATTGGAAGTAGAGAGGTGCCATAGGAAGTAGAGAGGTGCCATAGGAAGTAGAGAGGTGCCATAGGAAGTAGAGAGGTGCCATAGGAAGTAGAGAGGTGCCATAGGAAGTAGAGAGGTGCCATAGGAAGTAGAGAGGTGCCATAGGAAGTAGAGAGGTGCCATAGGAAGTAGAGAGGTGCCATAGGAAGTAGAGAGGTGCCATAGGAAGTAGAGAGGTGCCATTGGCACAATCAGAGAACACTGAACATCACAGCTGTTCAACACCTACTCAACAAGCATTACAAATATTGCTGGAACAAAGCTGGATGTCTTCAAGAAACACTTAGAAAAGTTCCAGCAAGATGTGTCGGACAGCCGAGTTGTAGTGAATAAGTATACGTTAGTATCTTAGCGTATATTGACGTCTGTATATGTAATATTGTGTAACACACACACACACACACACACACACACACACACACACACACACACACACACACACACACACACACACACACACACACACACTGATACTTTCACAAGTTTTAATGTCCTGTTTAAGGCTCTTTGCCTCAGTAAACTTTTCCACTACTGCCCATGGAATGGGTATGAGGTTCACTATTGCCCATGGAATGGATATGGGGTTCACTACTGCCCATGGAATGGGTATGGGGTTCACTACTGCCCATGGAATGGGTATGGGGGTTCACTACTATCCATGGAATGGGTATTTGGCTCAACAGTATCCATGGAATGGGTATATGGAGCCCACTTCCACCCACGGGATAGGTATGAAGTGGTCAATAAATAGAAAAAAAACTATTAATGTTTACATGTGATCAATAACAGGTTAATAAAGTACCAGTAAGTGGAGAAGTAGTAGTAACCATAGTAGTAACCACTGAGCACTTTATTGACTGTAGTGGGGGACCCCCTTTAAGTGTGCCAGTACTTACTCTTAAGTGATGGGGGGGGGGGGTGTACTCCTGTTTGGTCGAGGGTGTTGGATGTTTGGGTGCTTGGGAAGGGTGTTTGTCTAGTGGTTGATTCACCAAACTTTGCAGGGTGACTGGTCGGTTGGGTGGGGATGGTCAATGGGTGTGCTTGGAGGTTTGTTGAGTGGTGCTTGAGGCGTGTTTGTTTGTGCTTGGGGGCGAGTATGTTTGAGTGTGCATATGGTGCTTGGGTGAGATTTGTTGACTGGGGCTTGGGAGAGACTTGGGTAACAAACATTATAATGCTGACCAGACCACACACACTAGTAGGTGAAGGGACGACGACGACGTTTCGGTCCGTCCTTGACCATTCTCGAATCAACTTGAGAATGGTCCAGGACGGACCGAAACGTCGTCGTCGTCCCTTCACCTTCTAGTGTGTGGTCTGGTCAGCATACTTCAGCCACTTTATTGTGACTCCTCGCCAACATTATAATGTTCTATATATATGATCTTTATGAACAATGAAGAAACAATGATTGACATTATTGCAATTATTCCCCTCACGTTGCTTTAATCGATCATTAGTAGGTGAAATATACTCAGAATAATGAACAAGAGGGAACTATTGTTCAGTTCAAACAGTTTTATCTAATACAGGCATTGAACTTGAACTTTTAAAAATATAACTGATAAACGCCTACCCGTTTTAAAGCAGGAAAGATAGCTGAAATAGAAGGAATACAGAGAACATATATGGCACGCAGAGACACGATATAACATCTTAACTATTGAGAGCCACTTTTAGATCTCAAAATGTACTCTCTAGAGAGGAGACGAGAGAAGTATCACTCTCTCTCTCTCTCTCTCTCTCTCTCTGTCTCTCTCTCTCTCTGTCTCTCTCTCTCTCTCTCTCTCTCTCTCTCTCTCTCTCTCTCTCTCTGTCTCTCTCTCTCTCTCTCTCTCTCTCTCTCTCTCTCTCTCTCTCTCTCTCTCTCTCTCTCTCTCTCTCTCTCTCTCTCTCTCTCTCTCTCTCTCTCTCTCTCTCCCTCTTCCCTATACCAGGCTGCCGACACGCAACTTATGGGAACTGTTGATGACGAGGAGGCATTGTGACTTATGGAGGATTAGGAGGAGGATTAGGAGGAGAAGGATGGGAAGGAGGGGGGGGGAGGGGGAGGAAGATACATCTGGGGGATTGTAAGAACAATCCGGGTCTTAACCCACAAGGTGCTCGGCTACCTTAACCCACACACACTTGAGATGTATGACGGCTGAGTGGACAGCGCTCGGGATTCATAGTCCTGAGGTTCCTTCTTTGTTCCCCGGCCGAGGCGGGAAGAAATAGACAGACCTTTTTTTTCACCTTGATTCCCCTGTTCACCTATTAATAAATAGGTACCTAGGAGTTTAGACAGCTGCTACGGGTTGCGTGGTTGGGGGGGGGGGTAACAAAAAAGGAGGCCTGGTCGACGACCGGGC
>NC_091160.1:36994525-37034525 GCF_040958095.1 Procambarus clarkii | reverse complement strand
AGGAAGGGGGGGGGGCCCAAGATTGTTCAAGAGCTCTGTAGTCGTTAGCACAAATACACTACGTATATACATTTCATTTGTCTTGCTTTAAGGGTTATTTTCTATGCATGTTTACCTAAATTAGTAAACAGAAATTTTTAAATTAAAAGAACCTTGGGTATAAATTATTATTCTTTCTTGCATGCTGCTTGGCTGGACCCTTCAATGAGCATAGTCATTGTTTGGTATTGTTTGGTTGACTAGCAAACAGGCAAAGGATAGGGAGCCGGTCGGCTGAGCGGACAGCACGCTGGACTTGTGATCCTGTGGTCCTGGCTTCGATCCCAGGCGCCGGCACGCTGGACGTGTGATCCTGTGGTCCTGGCTTCGATCCCAGGCGCCGGCACGCTGGACTTGTGATCCTGTGGTCCTGGCTTCGATCCCAGGCGCCGGCACGCTGGACTTGTGATCCTGGCTTCGATCCCAGGCGCCGGCACGCTGGACGTGTGATCCTGTGGTCCTGGCTTCGATCCCAGGCGCCGGCACGCTGGACTTGTGATCCTGTGGTCCTGGCTTCGATCCCAGGCGCCGGCACGCTGGACTTGTGATCCTGGCTTCGATCCCAGGCGCCGGCACGCTGGACTTGTGATCCTGTGGTCCTGGCTTCGATCCCAGGCGCCGGCGAGAAACAATGGGCAGAGTTTCTTTCACCCTATGCCCCCCCTGTTACCTAGCAGTAAAATAGGTACCTGGGTGTTAGTCAGCTGTCACGGGCTGCTTCCTGGGGGGGGGGGGGGGTGGAGGCCTGGTCGAGGACCGGGCCGCGGGGACTCTAAAAAGCCCCGAAATCATCTCAAGATAACCTCAAGAAGGAGAAGATAGCGGTCTGTGTAGACTGTACAAGACATACGGAGGTTGAACAGCTGTGGACCTCACCCTGGCGAGACCAGGTGATAATTGCCGGTAGCCACAGTCTGGTAGATCAAGTGTGATACGATAACGTCGTATTTAAGTCCGCGTGAGGTGTAATGTTAGGCCATAAAGCAGCTGATGTGTGTGTGACGTCACACATTAAGTCAGCTGATGCCTGACGTCACACATTAAGTCAGCTGATGCCTGACGTCATATTTAAAGCCAGATAAGCCGAGCGAATCTTCACGTATTTGCGTAAGCCATCCTATCCCCCTGCCCCCCCCCTGTCCACATCCATCCCTCTCCCCTATCCACATCCCCTCCTCCCTCCATCCACATAGCCCCCCCCCCTTGCCTGACCAACACCTGATGCATATAGTGACTATAGCGACTAGGCTGGTGGACCAAACTCTCACAAGTCGACCCTGGCCTCGGGCCGGGCTTGGGGAGTAGAAGAACTCCCAGAACCCCATCAACCAGGTATCAACCAGGTATCAACCAGGTATCAACTAGGTATCAACCAGGTATCAACCAGGTATCAACCAGGTATCAACCAGGTATCAACTAGGTATCAACCAGGTATCAACCAGGTATCAACCAGGTATCAACCACGTATCAACTAGGTATCAACCAGGTATCAACCAGGCACCAGGCGGTGATGGGACAGGCACCAACTCGTCCGTCACATATGGGACGGGGACAGTCCACGAGGAAGGACGCATTGTACTGGATAGTAGGGTTAGGGGGGGGGAGTATAATGAGTACTGCCCATACGGTACTCATCTTATGATGAGTACTGCCCATACGGTACTCATCTTATCATGAGTACTGCCAATACGGTACTCATCTTATGATGAGTACTGCCCATACGGTACTCATCTTATGATGAGTACTGCCCATACGGTACTCATCTTATCATGAGTACTGCCCATACGGTACTCATCTTATCATGAGTACTGCCAATACGGTACTCATCTTATGATGAGTACTGCCCATACGGTACTCATCTTATCATGAGTACTGCCCATACGGTACTCATCTTATGATGAGTACTGCCCATACGGTACTCATCTTATCATGAGTACTGCCAATACGGTACTCATCTTATCATGAGTACTGCCAATACGGTACTCATCTTATGATGAGTACTGCCCATACGGTACTCATCTTATCATGAGTACTGCCAATACGGTACTCATTTTATCATGAGTACTGCCAATACGGTACTCATCTTATGATGAGTACTGCCCATGCGGTACTCATCTTATCATGAGTACTGCCAATACGGTACTCATCTTATGATGAGTACTGCCCATACGGTACTCATCTTATAATGAGTACTGCCAATACGGTACTCATCTTATAATGAGTACTGCCAATACGGTACTCATCTTATAATGAGTACTACCCATACGGTACTCATCTTATAATGAGTACTGCCAATACGGTACTCATCTTATAATGAGTACTGCCAATACGGTACTCATCTTATAATGAGTACTGCCAATACGGTACTCATCTTATAATGAGTACTGCCAATACGGTACTCATGTTATAATGAGTACTGCCAATACGGTACTCATGTTATAATGAGTACTACCCATACGGTACTCATGTTATAATGAGTACTACCCATACGGTACTCATGTTATAATGAGTACTACCCATACGGTACTCATGTTATAATGAGTACTACCCATACGGTACTCATCTTATAATCAGTACTGCCAATACGGTACTCGTGTCTGTGAAAAAGATGAGGCCTGTCAGCGGTGCCTTGAGCCGCAATGATCTGTTCGGATGTATTTATGTGAATAAAGTTATTTGGACTTGAGTTGGGTGATGCTCTCCGTCGACGTGTAGGAGAGGTGGGGGGCAGGCCCGTGGAGGTGAGGCTGGCGAGGAGGATGTGAGGCGGCTGACATGAGCCTAGCAACATGAGGACAAAGGTAAACTCCTTTTTGGAAGTTTTTGAAGAGAAGGAAGCCAGGGTGTACTCCTTTATATTGGTGTTGGTGGCATGTTGTTGTTCCTACACGCCTTCATCTGCATAATGCTCTCTCCTGTACACCACTATGTCCTGATCGACCTCTCTCTCTCTCTCTCTCCCTCTCTCTCCCTCTCTCTCTCTCTCTGTCTCTCTCTGTCTCTCTCTGTCTCTCTCCCCCCCTCTCTCTCTCTCTCTCTCTCTCTCTCTCTCTCTCTCTCTCTCTCTCTCTCTCTCTCTCTCTCTCTCTCTCTCTCTCTCTCTCTCTCTCTCTCTCTCTCTCTCCCTCTCTCTCCCTCTCTCTGTCTCTCTCCCTCTCCCTCTCTCTCTCTCTCTCTCTCTCTCTCTCTCTCTCTCTCTCTCTCTCTCTCTCTCTCTCTCTCTCTCTCTCTCTCTCTCTCTCTCTCTCTCTCTCTCTCCCTCTCTCTCCCTCTCTCTGTCTCTCTCCCTCTCCCTCCCTCTCTCTCTCTCTCTCTCTCTCTCTCTCTCTCTCTCTCTCTCTCTCTCTCTCTCTCTCTCTCTCTCTCTCTCTCTCTCTCTCTCTCTCTCTCTTTGTCTGTCTTATTTTCTACCACAGACGTGGCCAGACATTTACAATGCTAACCAGCATCCTTCTGTCCTCCATGGACAGGGTAAGAGAGCTGTTAAACATATAGTTCAGGGATTTATTGAACAATCAACCACAGCAGGTGATTGTAGTGCTTTTAAACTGTTAATCTAACCTACAAACATAGACAGATTTACGTCTGTCCAACATAAACAGTGTTCGAGGTGTCTCTTTTTTTACATAGCGTCTTTAATGTGCGGTTTACAAAGGTGAAATGCAATTCTGAGCAGTTAAGGTTGTGTGTGGGCGACAGCGGGACGCCGTGCTCACTTCGTAGGCTCACTATGTCATTATAATCGTCTCGTGGGAGTCATCCTTCAGGCCTGCACGTCATGTGAAATTTCCCCCTCTTTGGCCACTGGGGTCGGCCACAGGTTGGACCAGCATACTCTGGGGGCGGCGGAGTCCCACAGGGGGGAAAGCTAGCCTATGCCAGTCATGGATATCTGAGGTGATATCAAACCTCAGGGCCAAGGGTTAAGCTGGAGTAAGATCACAGCTCTTGACTCGAGGACTTAAGAGCTGAGGGGAGAAATAGCTCTAAGCTACCACGCCATTTCGAGATATATTTTGTTATCTCGGTAAAGTTATTGGACGCAGGTTCGAATCCTCGTCACAGCCCTTGTGGGTTTGTTCATTTATTGGAACTTTCACGTGGGAAGGTGGATCTGGGACTTAAGAGCTGAGGGGAGAAATAGCTCTAAGCTACCATGCCATTTCGAGATATATTTTGTTATCTCGGTAAAGTTATTGGACGCAGGTTCGAATCCTCGTCACAGCCCTTGTGGGTTTGTTCATTTATTGGAACTTTCACGTGGGAAGGTGGATCTGGGAGTCTGGGAGTAGTGGTGAGGGAAGACTATGGATCTGGAGCCGGATTCATATAGTCCTATCAGAATAAGAGGTAATGACTAAGTATACGAAAATATGAGACAAATTGGACTTATTGTTTGATGCGAATCTGAAGTGGGGGCGAGAAGTGGTGCTTCTCTACTCCCAAGCCCTGGGGGCCAGATTCATGAAGCAGTTACGCAAGCACTTACGAACGTGTACATCTTTTCAATCTTTGACGGCTTTGGTTACATTTATTAAACAGTTTACGAGCATGAAAACTTTTTATTTATTAAGCACGTTTACGAGTGGGTACTGGGGGTCCCCAGTACCCCCCTAGGTGCTGGGGGTCCCCAGTACCCCCCTAGGTGCTGGGGGTCCCCAGTACCCCCCTAGGTGCTGGTGGTCCCCAGTTCCCCCCTAGGTGCTGGGGGTCCGCAGTACCCACCTAGGTGCTGGGGGTCCCCAGTACCCACCTAGGTGCTGGGGGTCCCCAGTACCCACCTAGGTGCTGGGGGTCCGCAGTACCCACCTAGGTGCTGGGGGTCCCCAGTACCCACCTAGGTGCTGGGGGTCCCCAGTTCCCCCCTAGGTGCTGGGGAGCCCCCAGTACCCACCTAGGTGCTGGGGTCCCCAGTACCCCCCCCCCCTAGGTGCTGGGGTCCGCACCACGTCCCCACAAGGCATGATAAAATGGTTACGTGACCAGCGGGGGGGGGGGGGGGTCTAGATAGTGGTATTGGTACAAAGGGCCAGGACGCCACTGGGGTCTTCAATATCCAAGAACGCGGTGTATATCGTTCACTATGCATCGTCCAACAGTCTGCTTGACCTGAGCCATCAGAGCAGGTCGCATGGACCCTGATCCATCCACCCCCCCAACCCCCCCCCCCCCAGGAACCATCTCTCAGCAAGTCAAATACTGACTATAATAGTTCTGTAGGTCAGTGTTTGGACTTGCATGGCACTCAGCCATATTGGAGGCTAGGACTTGAGGCCTCCCAGGCCTAGCCTCCTAGGCCTAGCCTCCCAGGCCTAGGCCTAGCCTCCCAGGCCTACGCCTAGCCTCCCAGGCCTAGGCCTAGCCTCCCAGGCCTAGGCCTAGCCTCCCAGGCCTAGGCCTGCCTCATGTTTGGCCAAACATGTCAACAGTTTGCTTCAGAAAGGCCCCCAAATGTGGCCAGACAGGTGTGGGGTTTGTTGTGTAGACCTGTCCTGCACTCTCTCACCTTTATTGGTCTTTTAAATTATTCACTCAGCTGTCTATCCCCCTCCCTCGCCTGTCCCTAGCAGCACCTGTCTATCCTCCTCCCTCCCTTCAGCTGTTCCTAGCAGCACCTGTCTATCCCCCTCCTTCCCTTCACCTGTCCCTAGCAGCACCTGTCTATCCCCCTCCTTCCCTTCACCTGTCCCTAGCAGCACCTGTCTATCCCCCTCCTTCCCTTCACCTGTCCCTAGCAGCACCTGTCTATCCTCCTCCCTCCCTTCACCTGTCCCTAGCAGCACCTGTCTACTGACGGGGGGCGTTAGGTATTATTTCAAACACCATCCTATGTAAATTGTCTGGGTGCACATGCACGCTCACATACGCACATGTGTACTCAAGCGCACTTACATGTCATGTCATGTCATGTCATGTCATGTCTTGTCATGTCATGTCATGTCATGTCATGTCATGTCATGTCATGTCATGTCTTGTCTTGTCTTGTCTTGTCTTGTCTTGTCTTGTCTTGTCTTGTCTTGTCTTGTCTTGTCTTGTCATGTCATGTCATAGCCGCAGTGTGACGTCACATCACACCGAACACGTGTCCCAGACCTGTTTCAAGTGTATTCGAACACTGTTCCTTGAATTGACATTTATTTTCCTGTGTGTTCGGTTTTAGAATTTAGATGGCCCATATGCCGTTTTCTGTCGGGATTCGAACATAAACAAGATTGAATAATTTAAACATGATGTTAATTTGTGATTTTAACGTGTCAAGAGATTGGGTTTTAACGATTTTTTTTTCCTTTCAGGTGTGTGGAGCAGGTGTGTTGGGAGCCTGGCAACACTGTCGTAGACAGGGGGGGACCAGGTGTGGGCTAGACTGACATAGAACGTCAAAATATTGACGTTCTTCCTCTGAAGTTATCTCCTCTCTCACCACCGGGAGAACAGGAGAACAGTTTGAGTTCAACGGGTTCGCCATAGACCGTGCTACTTGGTACTTTTTGTTCCAAGGGGTTGAATCTGAAACAACAACAACAGTAGTAATAGTAGTTAGGCCTAACAGCTTGCCGGGTAATTTGTGATTTTAACGTGTCAAGAGATTGGGTTTTAACGATTTTGTTTTAACGGTTTTAACGGTTTTAACGGTTTTAACGGTCGAGTGTCTTGTATGAGGCTTCATTTTATCCTATTGTTAAATCACCATCCAAGTTTTTGTTAAATAATTATCATATTTATACGATCTTAAATATTTCTGTTGGTTGGTTCTTCCTGGAGAACCAGCGCGTTTTTGCTGACGATTTCTTCAAGACGTTTTCGATTGGGCAGCAGAAAATAACATGATGTTTAACAGTGATAAATTCCAGATACTCAGGTACGGCAAAAATGAGGATCTGAAACATAATACAGGGTACAAAACACAATCGAATCTTCCCATAGTAGGAAAACATCATGTCAAGGATTTGGGAATAATGATGTCTGACGACCTAACGTTTAAGGAGCATAACCAAGCAAATATTGCGTCAGCCAGAAAAATGATCGGATGGATTACGAGAACTTTCAAATCCAGGGATCCCATCACAATGGTTGTACTCTTCAAGTCACTTGTGTTGTCCCGTCTTGAGTACTGCTCAGTACTCACTTCCCCCTTCAGTGCAGGAGAGATTGCTGAAATAGAGGGAATACAGAGAACATATACGGCACGCATAGACGAGATAAAGCACCTAAATTATTGGGATCGTCTCAAAGCTCTCCAAATGTACTCACTAGAAAGGAGATGAGAGAGATACCAAATAATATACACATGGAAAATACTGGAGGGACAGGTCCCTAATCTACACAGTAGATTAGGGACATACTGGAGTGAACGACATGGAAGAAAATGCAGAATAGAACCAGTGAAGAGCAGAGGTGCCATAGGCACAATCAGAGAGCACTGTATAAACATCAGAGGTCCGCGGTTGTTCAACGTCCTCCCAGCGAGTATCAGAAATATTGCCGGAACAACCGTGGACATCTTCAAGAGATAACTAGACTGTTTTCTAAAAAGCGTGCCGGACCAACCGGGCTGTGGTGGGTATGTGGGCCTGCGGGCCGCTCCAAGCAACAGCCTGGTGGACCAAACTCTCACAAGTCAAGCCTGGCCTCGGGCCTGGCTTGGGGAGTAAAAGAACTCCCAGAACCCCATCAACCAGGTATCAACCAGGTCAAGCCTGGCCTCGGGCCGGGCTTGGGGAGTAGAAAAACTTCCAGAACCCCATCAACCAGGTATCAACCAGGTCAAGCCTGTCCTCGGGCCGGGCTTGGGGAGTAGAAAAACTTCCAGAACCCCATCAACCAGGTATCAACCAGGTCAAGCCTGTCCTCGGGCCGGGCTTGGGGAGTAGAAGAACTTCCAGAACCCCATCAACCAGGTATCAACCAGGTCAAGCCTGGCCTCGGGCCGGGCTTGGGGAGTAGAGGAACTCCCAGAACCCCATCAACCAGGTATCAACCAGGTCAAGCCTGGCCTCGGGCCGGGCTTGGGGAGTAGAGGAACTCCCAGAACCCCATCAACCAGGTATCAACCAGGTATCTAGCCTTATGCTAAAAAGAAAACTTTCTAACATCTTTATGACACATCTGAGTCTCAAGCTTACATCCGTTGCCTTCCCTTGATATATTGATATTCATTGTAAACATTGTCCAGTACTTTCACCTTGTTAATCCCTCTAAGTATTTTATACGTCTGTATCATGTCCCCACCGTCCTTCCTCCTTTCTAATGTCGTCAGGTTTAGTTCCTTCAGTCTATCTTCGTACCTCATCCCTCGCAGCTCTGGGACGAGTCTCGTTGCTAACTTCTGCACCTTTTCGAGCTTCCTTAGGTGTTTTTTTTTTGTAGATGGGGGTTCCAGGATGGGGCGGCGTACTCTAAGACTGGCCTCACACAGGCGGTGTATAGTGATCTAAAAGCCTCCTTATTCAGGTTTCTGAAGGATGTTCTGTGTGTGTGTGTGTGTGTGTGTGTGTGTGTGTGTGTGTGTGTGTGTGTGCGTGCGTGCGTGCGTGCGTGCGTGCGAATACGATGTAAGGTATTCGGTGACGAGGATTCAATATGCATCATTTGCATAAAGTTGATTAATTTTAAGTTTGAAATTGGCTTTGCCCTTATCACTATCATTCTTCATAAATTGAGTGCGCGTGTATGTCTGTGTGAGTGAGTGAGTGAGTGAGTGAGTGAGTGAGTGAGTGAGTGAGTGAGTGAGTGAGTGAGTGAGTGAGTGAGTGAGTGAGTGAGTGAGTGAGTGAGTGGGTGAGTGGGTGGGTGGGTGAGTGAGTGAGTGAATGAGGCCCCGCTTCTTGCCCTATTTGAGCAATAGTGGATCAAGTTATCCTTCAATATGTCTTGCCTAACGTTCCCTTCACTTGCCACTACTGATCTCGGTGACGGAGGGTGATACCTGGTTGATGGGGTTCTGGGAGTTCTTCTACTCCCCCAAGCCCGGCCCGAGGCCAGGGCTTGGTCCACCAGGTCCACTTGTGTGATCCACCAGGCTGTTGTTGCTTGCAGCGGCCCGCTAGCAGGCCCGCATATCCATCACTTATTTTAACAGGTTTTCATTTCCCGTGTAATTCAAAACAGTATTTTCTGAATTTAAAATTTATATATTATATGATTTGGAGTATAATTAGGCCTAGGGGTAGAGTAGGTCTTTTTGGGCCATTTTTTGTTCTGGCTCCCGTTCTCTGGAGGCTGTGCTTGTTCAGCAGGCTGTAAGGCTGTCGTCGTTAACGACCTGGAGAACGTGCCGAGAACAATTCCCTACGTCCCGAACACGTGCAAATATAACACCTGAAATATTGGAGTGCGTGAAGTAACTCAAAAGGATGTCCCCCCCCCCCCCCCACCTACATCCCCCTTCCCCCCCCCCCCACCTACCTCCCCCTTCCCCCCCCCACCTACCTCCCCCTTCCCCCCCCCCCCCCTACCCCCCTCCCCCCCCCCCCCCCCCCTCGAACACGTACGATAATGACAACAAAATCTTTATGTGTGAAGTATTAGTCGACATGGATTCGCTCTCTGGTATAAATTAGGATTATATAATTTGTGTAGAGATAAGTTATTCTGGTTCCTGATGGAAGTTATATTGATTCATATCTCCTTTTTTTTGGGGTCGCGACATTGGGCATGAACCCAACGACAACAATTACTGGGACAAATTAGGTGTAGTTAAATACCTACAGCTTAGCTACACCTAATTTGGGCGTGTTTACCTACACCTAATTTGGGCCAGTTGTGTCAGGCCCACAACCTCGAAGACACTGTTCCATTTATTGATATAGATTAGCTTATATATATATAAGCAAATGCCGTATTTGAATACACAGTGATGAATATATATTTGGGCATGGCTGCCGCTTGGACGAGCCTAGTCCGAGGGCGAGGTGGTGATGTGCGCTCGGCCGACTGGCTTAACTAATCACAGGTCTTATCTTACTAATAACATGATAGTTAAGGTTGATAATTGTATACTCCTCCTGGTGACCTATTCCTACCTTGAGGCTACCTTGAGGTGCTTCCGGGGCTTAGTGTCCCCGCGGCCCGGTCGTCGACCAGGCCTCCTGGACTGATCAACCAGGCTGTTAGATTCTGCGTTAAATGAATACTACATTTTCTGTTGATGGTGGTCAAAGGTTTCTGTCATTTTGGCCGGTCGGCCGAGCGGACAGCACGCTGGACTTGTGATCATGTGGTCCCGGGTTCGTATCCCGGGCGCCGGCGAGAAACTATGGGCAGAGTTTCTTTCACCCTATGCCCTTGTTACCTAGCAGTAAAATAGGTACCTGGGTGTTAGTCAGCTGTCACGGGCTGCTTCCTGGGGGCGGAGGCCTGGTCGAGGACCGGGCCGCGGGGACACTAAAAAGCCCCGAAATCATCTCAAGATAACCTCAAGATAACCTCCTTGCAGCAATCTTTGTTACCAGGGGGAAGTAATTCAATCAGTATGATCATTGTTGATAAAGTGAGATGGATAAACTGATAAGCTGTTTTAGGGATATTTAGATTATCTAAATTTAACTAATTTAGCTTTAGATTAACTAAACTTGTATGTTTAGATGAACTTTATATTTGTTAAGCTCTTCGATAGTATAGTTAATGTTATCTTGAGGTTATCTTGAGATGATTTCGGGGCTTCGTATGTGTTCTTCTAGTAGGTGATGCCTTCTCACTGACCAGTTTGATGTTGTTATATTGGGTGTGACTATAACGTTTGTCTTGTAAGTATTTTCCTGGTATGTAATTTTTTTTCCCTGCTAATGCATAGCGATTCCTCCTGATTTGAGATTGATGGCTATGATTGAGAGGTGTCAGTCAGTAGGTGGCCTTTGCACCACGAGCCGGAGTGACCTGTGGGATATTGCACCTGTGTTGCAGGTGTTGGCGACGACAAACGAGGACCTGTACCTGGCTGACTTCGGGTCGGGGGACGGGATCGAACTAGAGGAGGACTCTGAGGTGTCGCACGACTCCGGACACCACCGCCACAACGACGCCGATCTCACCCACCTGGACGAGGAAGGGTCAGGCGACAGAAGCAAGAGCACGCCCTATGAGTCCACCTACGATGAGTACACTGATGATGAATACCCCGACAACATGGACCCCAAATTCAAGCCGCCCGAGGATGACGAAGCGATTGAAGGATCGGGATCAAGTGAGTGTTTATGCGAGTTTTCCCTTTAACTGTTGAAGTTTTCTATGAGTTAATACCATGTGTGTGTTCGTTTTCTATCATCTATTCATGTAGCGGTAATCTGCGAGTGAATAATGTAGTTAGTTAAATCATTTATCTAAAGTTCAGCTAGGGAATTTTCCGTAAAGTATGAGAGGATAATATTAATGACAGCTTTCTATTAGCTTTAGTTTTATTCTTTTTTTATTGGAAAGAAAGTGATTGAAACAGAGCATATGTATTTGGATGAGTTTACCCCTATTTCTTGGTTTTCTATGAGTGTGTAAAATTGTGCTCGTTTTCTGTCATTTCGAGTGATCGGTTGTAACGCAATTTGTCGTTGTGGTCTAATTTTGCACTAGAACATTCTTGCGTTACTGTGTAGCCTAACATTTAACAGGGGAAGGGGGCCTCGTAGCCTGGTGGATAGCGCGCAGGACTCGTAATTCTGTGGCGCGGGTTCGATTCCCGCACGAGGCAGAAACAAATGGGCAAAGTTTCTTTCACCCTGAATGCCCCTGTTACCTAGCAGTAAATAGGTACCTGGGAGTTAGTCAGCTGTCACGGGCTGCTTCCTGGGGGTGGAGGCCTGGTCGAGGACCGGGCCGCGGGGACACTAAAGCCCCGAAATCATCTCAAGATAACCTCAAGATTTGTTAACCAAGAAACGGAAAGGCTGTTTTTAGAGTTATAAAGCTGCAACACTTGTCTAACTCTATAGTACCTGTATACTGCGAGGTGAACAGAAGCATTGGGTGATTGGAGAAGCTCTCCGAAATATCTTTTCGATCCTAGTTTCCTTGATTTCCGGGATTCGATCATTGTTTTGAAGTTAGAATCTAATTTCTAAGCCAGACCGGCTCATATACGTGGGTGTTGATGACTGGTGGAACATATTACTGGCTAACGTGTTAGGTGTGGCAGTGCTGCATTGTTTCAAGCGTAGGTTAGACACGTATATGGATGATTTTGGGTGGCGATAAATAGGAGGAGTTGTATTACTGCTTATGTTAGTATTATTTGCATTGAGAAAAGCACTTGGAGCAATGAGGAGATTTGAAGGTGTTGGCGCCACAACCAGCTGGTGCCACAACCAGGTGGTGCTACAACCAGGTGGTGCTACAACCAGGTGGTGCTACAACCAGGTGGTGCTACAACCAGGTGGTGCTACAACCAGGTGGTGCCACAACCAGGTGGTGCTACAACCAGGTGGTGCTACAACCAGCTGGTGCTACAACCAGGTGGTGCTACAACCAGCTGGTGCTACAACCAGGTGGTGCTACAACCAGGTGGTGCTACAACCAGGTGGTGCTACAACCAGGTGGTGCTACAACCAGCTGGTGCTACAACCAGCTGGTGCTACAACCAGGTGGTGCTACAACCAGGTGGTGCCACAACCAGGTGGTGCCACAACCAGGTGGTGCTACAACCAGGTGGTGCTACAACCAGGTGGTGCCACAACCAGCTGGTGCTACAACCAGGTGGTGCCACAACCAGGTGGCGCCACAACCAGGTGGCGCCACAACCAGGTGGTGCCACAACCAGGTGGTGCCACAACCAGGTGGTGCCACAACCAGGTGGCGCCACAACCAGCTGGCGGCACAACCAGGTGGCGCCACAACCAGGAGGCGCCACAACCAGGTGGCGCCACAACCAGGTGGCGCCACAACCAGGTGGCGCCACAACCAGGTGGTGCTACAACCAGGTGGTGCTACAACCAGGTGGTGCTACAACCAGGTGGCGCCACAACCAGGTGGCGCCACAACCAGGTGGTGCCACAACCAGGTGGTGCCACAACCAGGTGGTGCTACAACCAGCTGGTGCTACAACCAGCTGGTGCTACAACCAGCTGGTGCTACAACCAGCTGGTGCTACAACCAGGTGGTGCTACAACCAGGTGGTGCTACAACCAGGTGGTGCTACAACCAGGTGGTGCTACAACCAGGTGGTGCTACAACCAGGTGGCGCCACAACCAGGTGGTGCCACAACCAGGTGGTGCCACAACCAGGTGGTGCTACAACCAGGTGGTGCCACAACCAGGTGGTGCTACAACCAGGTGGTGCTACAACCAGGTGGTGCTACAACCAGCTGGTGCTACAACCAGGTGGTGCTACAACCAGGTGGTGCTACAACCAGGTGGTGCTACAACCAGGTGGTGCTACAACCAGGTGGTGCTACAACCAGGTGGTGCTACAACCAGGTGGCGCCACAACCAGGTGGTGCCACAACCAGGTGGTGCTACAACCAGGTGGTGCTACAACCAGGTGGCGCCACAACCAGGTGGTGCCACAACCAGGTGGTGCCACAACCAGGTGGTGCCACAACCAGGTGGTGCTACAACCAGGTGGTGCTACAACCAGCTGGTGCTACAACCAGCTGGTGCTACAACCAGGTGGTGCTACAACCAGGTGGTGCTACAACCAGGTGGTGCTACAACCAGGTGGTGCTACAACCAGGTGGTGCTACAACCAGGTGGTGCTACAACCAGGTGGTGCTACAACCCGGTGGTGCTACAACCAGGTGGCGCCACAACCAGGTGGTGCCACAACCAGGTGGTGCCACAACCAGGTGGCGCCACAAACAGGTGGCGCCACAAACAGGTGGCGCCACAAACAGGTGGCGCCACAACCAGGTGGCGCCACAACCAGGTGGCGCCACAACCAGCTGGCGCCACAACCAGCTGGCGCCACAACCAGCTGGGGCCTCCAAGACTTCCTAATGGACTCTTTAGAGTTCAGGCTTGAAGAGCTTTTGTCCTATCGTGGCCAGGCGGATTGAGGCAAGTGTCTGGTATGCATTAAAATGCGGGTTCGAATCCCCGCCTGGCTTCAACTGATTTTCTCATTAAAATATTACCCCAATGTGATTTCTTTGTGTAATTAATATTATTTTTGTTATAATTTATCCATACTTTTGACTTCCGTTATCAGAGAACCTTGTTATGCATGGTTTATGGTTCTGGCATTTTTTGTCCCAAAATCCACCTATTAAAATCACAAACTGTATTCTGTAGTAACATTTTGTATTTTTGTGTCATATGTAGAGAAAACATTATTGATTTCACACATGTAGTAATCACGTATGGTCACAAAACTGACGTTCCTGTAGATATGTGGCTACATAGTCCCCCAAGAAGCCACTTTTACGATAGGTTTTTGTATTCAGTCTGTCATAAATTGATGTTGTAGTGAAATTGGAAGAGGGAAGTCCATAGAGTTTTAACACTTAAGTGGTGATACTTTGTACTGCATCGGCTTCGTTAGGTTAGGTGGGTTGCTTGGGTTCCCACGTTTCTGGTTAGGCAAAACAATTTTTTTTTTTTTTTACGGAGGGGCAGTGGAGATAACTGACTGTGATGTGACGCAGTTGTTTACAAACACCTGTAACAGAGTGCTTAGAGCAGTGTTTGGGTTGCGTCTAAGCCACAACAGTCATCTAGATCACCAAACAATGCGGCTCATAGGGAGTGGAAGAATCCTCGGAACCGGTTACAGGTAAACTCCTGGTAACAGGCTTCTTCACCGCGACAATCTGAGAGCGTTACACCTAATAGTTTAGTCATAGATGAAAATATTTTCGTTTTCTCTGGACAGTGGTCGTGTCCGTTTTCTATGAGCGATCAATGAATGTTGCCACATTATAAATAAAAGAACAAAACACGAGAGAGAAATTCACCCTTGAGTAGACATTACAAGTTAATGAGCTAAGCGATTAGTTGTGCGCGTAAAATAGAATTCATAAATTAACTAGTGGCCAAACAGGACGAAAGAGTGTAAAAATAATAATAATAATAATAATAATTTTTGTATTTGCAAGAAGGTACAATGGGTTGCCATTGGTACAATTCTTCATAGCGACAATGTGAGAGCGTTTCACCTAATGGTTTAGTTATAGATGAAAATATTTTCGTTTTCTGTGGACAGTTCTGCCTTTGAAATAGGGGAGGTAATTATGAAGGGAAAGTGCCAAGCCATTACGACTATATTGCCCTGGAAAGGGATCAGGATAAGGATTTGGGATGGGACGGAGGGAAGGAATGGTGTCCAACCACTTGGTGGACGGTCGGGGGATTGAACGCCGACCTGCATGAGGCGAGACCGTCGCTCTACCGTCCAGCCCAAGTGGTTGGACTGGACGGTAGAACGACGGGTCTACCTTTTGATAGACAAAAAGGGGAACAGCGTTTGTTCTCTCTGGCCATTGATTTAGAAAATGTAAATACGTTCTCCTTTCAGCAGTTGATTTAGAAATTAAGTTAGACGTTCGCGACCATTAGTTCCGTGATTACTATTAGTGATCAATCAACAGTGATCACTATTGATCAACAGAACGTTGATCTATATTACAAATACAATATTGTAGCATTTTGAGTGTCTCAATATTACAAATTAACGAAACATGATTTTGACTTTTTTTTAGTGAATCGACTTAGACTAATTAGTAGGATTTGCGTTACATAAAAAATGTTTCTTGTTTTTTATATTTCAGGGTAGGCGAAACATTTGCATCTTTTTACCGAGTGGGGAAAGTAATGAAATAGGTCGGTATACTAGATTTGGATTACTAAATGCTCGCTCATAATTGCTTTGCAATGATTGCATTTTTGTCCCCCGGGTGCAGTAGTCGTGCACTTTTGATTTGGGTCATTATTTGACAAGTTGCACTCACACACACACACACACACACACACACACACACACACACACACACACACACACACACACACACACACGCGCGCGTGTAGAGACTATTGCGTGTTTGCGTGTCATTATGGTGGGGATTATTACAAGTTGCAGTCGTTTAATAGGATGACCTTCACAGCTAATTGAGGTTTGTGGGTGATGTTTCCATGTTGTTGTGAATGGCATTCTTGTGTATTTTGTGAATGTTGATATCTATAGATATCTATATATAATCTCTCCCCCATTCCCACCTCTTCTCACACCTCTCCCGCCCCTTCTCTCCCCCTTGCTTCCCCTATTTTTCCTCTTTTCCCCTCTCCTGTCTTCTCTCCCACTCCATCTTTTCCCTCTCCCCCCCCCTATTATCCCCGTCTCCCTACCCTCCCTGCTTACCCTCGGATCAGCCTATGTCCGTTCCGTACCCCTGAGTATTCACACTGCAAAGTTGGATGAGGCTAGCCGCAGGCGTCGGGCCTCTGATCTTATATGGATAGACATTCTGTCTGTCTGTCTGTCTCTCTCTCTCTCTCTCTCTCTCTCTCTCTCTCTCTCTCTCTCTCTCTCTCTCTCTCTCTCTCTCTCTCTCTCTCTCTCTCTCTCTCTCTCTCTCTCGTAGATAGAGATTTGTATCTGCCTGTCTATGTTTCATTGTCTGCTTGTCTATTGGATGTCTTGTCTGTCTGTCTGTCTGCTTATCCCTACCTGTCTGCTAGTCTTCCACTCTGAAATTCTTCCAGTTTGCCTTCCTGCTTGCATGCCTGTGTCTGCCTGTCTGCTGGCCTGCCTGCCTGATTGCATGTCTGCCTACTGGATGGCCTGCCTGCCTGCCTGATTGCATGTCTGCCTACTGGATGGCCTGCCTGCCTGCCTGATTGCATGTCTGCCTACTGGATGGCCTGCCTGCCTGCCTGATTGCATGTCTGCCTACTGGATGGCCTGCCTGCCTGCCTGATTGCATGTCTGCCTACTGGATAGCCTGCCTGCCTGTGTGTGTGTACATGCTCATGTACCTACCTGCCTGCTTGCCTGCTTGCCTGCCAGCCTGTGTTTTGGGTGGGAGAGGGAGCTCAGCTGTATTTAAAGGTGATAGAGGTGGCTGCACCCATAAGGAAGTGGTCGCCTTAAGTACCCAAGTACACTTTAAAGTGTAGACACTTAAGAGTGTTGCTCAAGTGTGTGTGTGTGTGTGTACTCAGTGTACATGTACTTGTCTACTTTATGCTGGTTCCGGGGATCTGTGTCTCTGCGGCTCTGTCTCTATGACCCCCCCTGCCTGGTGGTGTGGTTATCCGGGAGGGTAAATGCTTGCAGTCACAGGCTGGATAATCAGGTATCATTTGGAGGGGGTTTATCACGTTCTGTCCTGGCCACCGTGAGAGGTCAGCTTGTTGTGGTCTCTCGTGTGTTGAGGGAGAGTGTTGAAAAAGGTTTCAACACTTGATGTTGAAAGTTTTAGCGGGGCTATTTTTGCACTTCCTGCCATGTCTCTTGGTCTCACGTGGTGTATTTTGCACTTCCTGCCATGTCTCTTGGTCTCATGTGGTGTATTTTGCACTTCCTGCCATGTCTCTTGGTCTCATGTGGTGTATTTTGCACTTCCTGCCATGTCTCTTGGTCTCATGTGGTGTATTTTGCACTTCCTGCCATGTCTCTTGGTCTCATGTGGTGTATTTTGCACTTCCTGCCATGTCTCTTGGTCTCATGTGGTGTATTTTGCACTTCCTGCCATGTCTCTTGGTCTCACGTGGTGTATTTTGCACTTCCTGCCATGTCTCTTGGTCTCATGTGGTGTATTTTGCACTTCCTGCCATGTCTCTTGGTCTCACGTGGTGTATTTTGCACTTCCTGCCATGTCTCTTGGTCTCATGTGGTGTATTTTGCACTTCCTGCCATGTCTCTTGGTCTCATGTGGTGTATTTTGCACTTCCTGCCATGTCTCTTGGTCTCACGTGGTGTATTTTACACTTCCTGCCATGTCTCTTGGTCTCATGTGGTGTATTTTGCACTTCCTGCCATGTCTCTTGGTCTCATGTGGTGTATTTTGCACTTCCTGCCATGTCTCTTGGTCTCATGTGGTGTATTTTGCACTTCCTGCCATGTCTCTTGGTCTCATGTGGTGTATTTTGCACTTCCTGCCATGTCTCTTGGTCTCACGTGGTGTATTTTGCACTTCCTGCCATGTCTCTTGGTCTCATGTGGTGTATTTTGCACTTCCTGCCATGTCTCTTGGTCTCATGTGGTGTGTTTTACACTTCCTGCCATGTCTCTTGGTCTCATGTGGTGTATTTTGCACTTCCTGCCATGTCTCTTGGTCTCATGTGGTGTATTTTACACTTCCTGCCATGTCTCTTGGTCTCATGTGGTGTATTTTGCACTTCCTGCCATGTCTCTTGGTCTCATGTGGTGTTATTTTCCTGTGCAGGTTTGGAAACGGTGCCTCAAATGATATTTTCCAAGTGTAAATTATTATGCATCTCTCTCTTTCATGGTCTTAGATGCCATGGAAGAGAGGCAGAAACTGCTTGTTCTAAACTCATATTGCCCAAGGCGATGCAGACACGTGTTATAGTCTCATTTCCTGGCACTTGTTTCAAAGATTTGTATGATGTGTGATGTTAGTGCTCTCTAGCCATAATTGCCTCTGCTTTATTTCCTCCTTTGGGAAGTGGCGCGATCTCTGCTTTTTGAAGTATGTCCGGGGGATAACGCCATTATCTGTATGTTTAGGGCCTGTGATAGTGTTTTTTTTTTCCTTAGTTCTTGACGAGTCTCTATTGGGATCAGGTTCATGACGAATTGAACTTGTATTGAACTTGTATTGAACTTGTATTGAACTTGTATTGAACTTGTATAGAACGTGTTGAGGCGTTCACTGACAACAGTCGCACTGTATTCTCAACATTATTTTTTTGCCGCTAGAGACCAATACTTGATGTCATTTTTCTTCCAGATTTTGCATAGGTGAAGTATTTAGCATTCCTCAAGTGTTTTACTGGAGGCCCTTATGTAGTGGCCCAACACCTTAATATTTACTCAAGCAGGCATCAAATAATCGGTGTTTTGTCGTGTTACTCACTCACTTATTCACTCACTCACTCACTCACTCACTCACTCACTCACTCACTCACTCACTCACTCACTCACTCACTCACTCACGCAGTAAACACCAAGGCTCCCAAACACGCTGGTGCCGTGCCAACTGCGAACCACACCCACTGACCTATCTTATAGCCTCGTTATCTTTCAAGTTGATGAGGTTATCAGCAATATGGCAGCTGTTGATGCCTGGGTGAAAGTGGAGTGCTGACTGCTCTACTGATTGACCTCACTGCTCCACTGACTGACCCGCTGGTCACACACGCTCTCAGCAACAACCTGATTGACCCACTCACGAATCAACGCATCAACTGTCTTTGATTAATGCTTTGACTGCATAAACCCATTGATCGGTAGACTTGCTGATCCACTGATCAACGCACTTACTGACCCACTGATGAACGCACGCACTGACCCACTGATTAACGCACTTACTGACCCACTGATCAACGCACTTACTGACCCACTGATCAACGCACTGACCCACTGATCAACACACTTACTGACCCACTGATCAACACACTGACCCACTCATCAACGCACTCACTGACCCACTCATCAACGCACTGACCCACTGATTAACGCACTTACTGACCCACTGATCAACGCACTGACCCACTGATTAACGCACTTACTGACCCACTGATTAACGCACTTACTGACCCACTGATCAACGCACTTACTGACCCACTGATCAACGCACTGACCCACTGATCAACGCACTTACTGACCCACTGATCAACGCACTTACTGACCCACTGATCAACGCACTTACTGACCCACTGATCAACGCACTTACTGACCCACTGATCAACGCACTTACTGACCCACTGATCAACGCACTTACTGACCCACTGATCAACGCACTTACTGACCCACTGATCAACGCACTTACTGACCCACTGATCAACGCACTTACTGACCCACTGATCAACGCACTTACTGACCCACTGATCAACGCACTTACTGACCCACTGATCAACGCACTTACTGACCCACTGATCAACGCACTTACTGACCCACTGATCAACGCACTTACTGACCCACTGATCAACGCACTTACTGACCCACTGATCAACGCACTTACTGACCCATTGATCAACACACTGACCCACTGATCAACACACTGACCCACTGATCAACACACTGACCCACTGATCAACGCAGTGACCCACTGATCAACGCACTGCCCTGACGCACTCGGGCGGGCGTGCATGGCGTGCGGGCGTGCGTTAAGCGTGCATGATGATGTGGGCGTGCGTGCGTGCGGGCGGGCGGGCGTGGAGCGTGCGTGGTGTCCATGTGTGGTGTTCAGGTATTGATCCAGCGGAAGGCAGCGGTGGTGGTGGTGGTGGTGGAGGCAGTACAACAGTCAGTGAGCTAGCGCTGCTGGCGCTGCTGCTGCTGCTGCTGCTGCTGCTGCTGGAGATACGTGTGTGAGGGCTCTGACCAACCGTCGTTACCCCTGGCAGGTGTGCCACCACCTGAAGAAGGTATGTTACCTCGTCCTACACCTGCAATGAACACCTGTTCTCCAAGCCTTCACGGTCTCCAGCTCAGCTGTGTGGTGGTGAAGGTTGTGTGGTCCAACAGTGCTCAGAATGGGTTTGGTTACATCTGACAGGTGTGTGTGTGTATGTGCACACGTGGTCCTCGTGTATGTGTACGTGTGTGTACACGTGGTCCTAGTATGTGTGTGTCGTGCCTAACAGCCAGAACCGTAGTATTTGGCCTAATAAGCACGGCTCAGTTTGCCTAACAGGCCTGTTTTTGCTAATTTTCAAATCATTTCTTATCAATTGGATAATCCCCCAGCAATATATATAGTCTATGAAGAACTTGAATGAGCTGATTTAGGCTAGGATTTTGTTTGGATAGGCTAGGCTGGGATACGCTAGGCTAGGAGAGATTAGATTAGGCTAGGAGAGGTTAGGCAAGGATAGGCTACATTACCATGTTAGTTTTGACTTTACACACATTGCCCAATCGTATGTAATACAGCACTGAACTTACATATTAAACTTTATAGGCAACTCAGGCTATTATTTATATTACATGGGTGATGTGTGTGTAGGTATATGTAGGTGGTGATGGTGCAGGTGTGTGTATATGTGGGTAGTGATGGTGCAGGTGTGTGTATATGTGGGTAGTGATGGTGCAGGTGTGTGTATATGTGAGTGGTGATGGTGCAGGTGTGTGTATATGTGGGTGGTGATGGTGCAGGTGTGTGTATATGTGGGTGGTGATGGTGCAGGTGTGTGTGTATGTGGGTGGTGATGGTGCAGGTGTGTGTATATGTGGGTGGTGATGGTGCAGGTGTGTGTATATGTGGGTAGTGATGGTGCAGGTGTGTGTATATGTGAGTGGTGATGGTGCAGGTGTGGGTATATGTGGGTGGTGATGGTGCAGGTGTGTGTATATGTGGGTGGTGATGGTGCAGGTGTGTGTGTATGTGGGTGGTGATGGTGCAGGTGTGTGTATATGTGGGTGGTGATGGTGCAGGTGTGTGTATATGTGGGTGGTGATGGTACAGGTGTGTGTATATGTGGGTGGTGATGGTGCAGGTGTGTGTGTATGTGGGTGGTGATGGTGCAGGTGTGTGTATATGTGGGTGGTGATGGTGCAGGTGTGTGTATATGTGGGTGGTGATGGTGCAGGTGTGTGTATATGTGGGTGGTGATGGTGCAGGTGTGTGTATATGTGGGTGGTGATGGTGCAGGTGTGGGTATATGTGGGTGGTGATGGTGCAGGTGTGGGTATATGTGGGTGGTGATGGTGCAGGTGTGTGTATATGTGGGTGGTGATGGTGCAGGTGTGTGTATATGTGCGTGGTGATGGTGCAGGTGTGTGTATATGTGGGTGGTGATGGTGCAGGTGTGTGTATATGTGGGTGGTGATGGTGCAGGTGTGTGTATATGTGGGTGGTGATGGTACAGGTGTGTGTATATGTGAGTGGTGATGGTGCAGGTGTGTGTATATGTGGGTGGTGATGGTGCAGGTGTGTGTATATGTGAGTGGTGATGGTGCAGGTGTGTGTATATGTGGGTAGTGATGGTGCAGGTGTGTGTATATGTGGGTGGTGATGGTACAGGTGTGTGTATATGTGAGTGGTGATGGTGCAGGTGTGTGTATATGTGAGTGGTGATGGTGCAGGTGTGTGTATATGTGAGTGGTGATGGTGCAGGTGTGTGTATATGTGAGTGATGATGGTGCAGGTGTGTATATATATGAGTGATGATGGTGCAGGTGTGCACACAGATGTGGTAAGAATGTAGACATGTGTTGACAGGTGTGGGAGGGGGAATGTGAAGACATGTGTATACCTACACACATTGTAGATATGTGTTTTGGTCCGCATGCACAGTGCATATTGGTGTTGGTACACATAGGTGTTACCTTGAGGTGCTTCCGGGGCTTAGTGTCCCCGCGGCCCGGTCGTCGACCAGGCCTCAAAGTGTGTTGGCAGTGTGTGAAATATCCAGGTCGTACTCAAGTATACATGGGTGTTTAAGGTGTAAATTATTATTCCTGGTGCGTAGTGCTGGCCTGGGGTGTGGGGGTCGAGGGGTGTGGGGGTGTGGGGGTGTGGGGGTCGAGGGGTGTGGGGGTCGAGGGGTGTGGGGGTGTGGGGGTCGAGGGGTGTGGGGGTGTGGGGGTCGAGGGGTGTGGGGGTGTGGGGGTGTGGGGGTCGAGGGGTGTGGGGGTCGAGGGGTGTGGGGGTGTGGGGGTCGAGGGGTGTGGGGGTGTGGGGGTCGAGGGGTGTGGGGGTGTGGGGGTCGAGGGGTGTGGGGGTCGAGGGGTGTGGGGGTGTGGGGGTCGAGGGGTGTGGGGGTGTGGGGGTCGAGGGGTGTGGGGGTCGAGGGGTGTGGGGGTGTGGGGGTCGAGGGGTGTGGGGGTGTGGGGGTGTGGGGGTCGAGGGGTGTGGGGGTCGAGGGGTGTGGGGGTGTGGGGGTCGAGGGGTGTGGGGGTGTGGGGGTCGAGGGGTGTGGGGGTCGAGGGGTGTGGGGGGTGTGGGGGTCGAGGGGTGTGGGGGTGTGGGGGGGGAGGAGGTGTAGAACACCCCCCATTCCTGCGTCACATCTGTTGCAGTAAATAGACTTTGACCTTTGAATAGTGTTTAAACTTTTATTGTCTACTTGTGACTTGGTGATTAGACTTTGACGAATGTCTTCACCTCACTCTTGTGTCGTAGTTAATAGGCTTAAGGTGTTACAGCCATGGTGGAGGGTGTTGTGGTGTGTTACTTGCTGCTCCTGGTGTGGTCTGGGTGTTCCTTGTTGTTCCTGGTGTGTTCTGGGTGTTCCTTGTTGCTCCTGGTGTGGTCTGGGTGTTCCTTGTTGCTCCTGGTGTGTTCTGGGTTTTCCTTGTTCCTCCTGGTGTGTTCCTTACAGGGATCTTACCTAGAGAGGGTCTCAGAAGTTCTTCTACTCCACAAGCCCGGCCTGGAGGCCAGGTTTGACTTGTGATAACTTGGTCCAACAGGCTGTTGCTTGGAGCTGGCCGTAGGCCCCCCACATATCCAAAACAGCCTAGTTGGACCAGTTCTTCTTGCAAGAAATAATCTAATTGATTCTTCAGTTGCAAGAACCTTATAGAATGTTCTTGTTCCTCTTGGTGTGAACGAGACGCAGCCATAGAGAGGGAAAAGAATAATTGTTCTTTATGAGATTGTTCTCTCCTTAACCCTTAAACGGCGCCCAACGTCAAGTGACGTATAAGAGGGGAAGTTCCGAAATCAACTCTGCGTCGTTTCCCGTTTTTTGTCACAGAAACGTATGTAAATTGTCTCCTAATTGTGAATGATTATATTTACCCGTTCTCTGGCTATTATTACATAATACAAAGATAAACCTTGTTATTACACACGTGAAAGTCGTTAACTAGAGAGGTATGTGTGTAAACAAGTGACGTCATCACTCGCAAAATATACAAGATAAGTGTGTTTGGAAATATTTATTTGATTTAGTTTACCATAAAATTATTACAATTTTCTGTAACTGTTATTAGAGAAAATTGTTAAATTATGAGAAACATTTCTAAACGAAATTCACGACTTTGCCAAAAAAAAAGAAGTTAATATGAAATTCTGTATATTCGAGGAAATATATAGAATTTTGTTAATATTTTTTTTGTCCATATATTCTATATGTTAATTGTCGACGGGACAGGAAGCCTGGATTTCCTGTCAACAACAACAGTAGTCTCCAACAACAATTGCCTGACAGCTGAGTGGTCAGCGCTTCGGATTCGTAGTCCTGAGGTTCCGGGTTCGAACCCCGGTGGAGGTGAAAGGGCAGAATTTCTTTCACCCTGATGACTCTGTTCACCTAGCAGTAAATAGGTACCTGGGAGTTAGACAGCTGCTACGGGCTGCTTCCTGGGTGTGTGTGTGTAACTAAAAGGTAGGCCTGGTCGAGGACCGGGCCGCGGGGACGCTAAGCCCCGAAATTATCTCAAGATAGCCTCAAGAAGATACCTATTTAACTCGAAGAAGAAGATACCCGGGAATTGAACCCGGGGTCGCTTGATTGTCAGTCAAGGACTACCTCTGGTTGGAATTGGGGACCCATAGCCTTGTGGTGATGCCGTGTATCAACGTCCCCGCGGCCCGGTCTCTGACCAGCGCCTCACAGAATATGAACCACAAAACATTAGAGGGGGATTTTGTAGGTCTACACCAAAGCAAGTATATGTCATTTAGTAATGTGTAAATTCATTTTTTATTTAAAATTTAAATAAATTTACATGTGATTTACACTTACAATGTGTAAATCACTGGAGGGGGGGGAGGGAGGGAGGGAGAGAGAGAGAGAGAGAGAGAGAGAGAGAGAGAGAGAGAGAGAGAGAGAGAGAGAGAGAGAGAGAGAGAGAGAGAGAGAGAGAGAGAGAGAGAGACAGACAGACAGACAGACAGACATGGGAGCAAGTGCCAATAACATGGTGTTTACCCAGAGGACAGTGTAAGCATCAGCAGAGGCCCGCTGCCCTCCAATCTCCTGCTAACTATTACACAAAATATTGAAACAAAGAGTGGAAGCTTTCAAGAAGAAAGTTTAAGAACCTGTGCTAGAGTTAGGTGATCAGCCAGGCTGTGATGTGGGCGCGCGGGACGCAAGCCCACAACAGTCATCACAGCCTGGTCTAAAATTAACATCCCTCACAGGGGTAATAAGAGGAGAGAGAGCGAGACGTGATAACAGTAAGGACAATGAAAGAGGGGAGAGAGATAGAGGGGGGAGGAGACATGGGCGTGGTCTTACCCCTCATAGCAATGGAGGGGGTGCCACGCCCATCTGACGAGGGGGTGAGGGTGAAGGGGAGGGTGGGGAAGGGGGGAACAAGAACCAATAGGGGGATGGGATATTTCCCCATACAATGTGGAGCTTTTCATACTAGTTCCAAAACTCCCCGCGAGGCCAGGAGGCATGGCAGGAAGTGCAGAATAGCCCCCTTTGAAAAACAGGGCTGCTAAAGGTGAGCTAAGAGACATTTATATGATCGAGGAGCCAGTAAAGTGTGCGACAATGATCCTGGGGAACCACTTCCAGGTAACTACCGCTTCTTGCGTGTGATGATTGCTCCCAGCAGTGCATCTTTGTGCGCTCGTGACACGAAAATGGTGAGGCGAGTGTTTAATAATGTGAGGCGTGTGTGTGTATTGTGGAGCAGCTGGTGTTCCCCCGGCCCCCCCTCCAGAAGGGGTGTGCGCCCCCCCACAGCCTTCACTGTCACCATCAACTCCCGCCAACGTCTCCACTAGCGTGTCCCAGCGACCTGGCGCCCCTGCCTCCCCCAAGACACCCATCATCAACACTAAAGGCTCGCGTCACAGAAGAGTGTAAGGGTTTGCGACGGGGCAGTGCGCGAAGTAGCGCGGCTGATGGAATGTCATAAGCAGGGTCAGGTGCAGCTGTGGACGCCAGCGGGGGCGCCCAGGCGAGCCCCAGCTAGTGGGAGCCGGTATTACAACACACAATGGGGGGGGCTGTGTGTTATTTGCGTCGAAAGAATTCGAGAGGGAGAGTGTTCCGGGCGAGTGGTTGGCGCCGGGGGTGGGAACCACCATCACCACACACCTGCAGCCGGAACTCTGTTACTGGGAATAGTTTCAACAACTTTGCTAACCTATTCCTCTTGCAACTGAAGCGAATACAACTGATGTTGATTTCTCGTGATTCATTTGTATCTCTTCTCTTTCATCGTTTCCTATTTGTCGACTTTGTAAATGGTTTAGATAACGTTATCACGTCTTCCTGTTGTTTCTCCAGTCGGCTCCTCTCTCTCTCTACTATTTTATTTCCGTCTGGGAGCCACATTTAGGGTGAGATCTGTGTGCAGTAATTTTTACCTCATGGTAACCTGGTGGTGGGTGGTGGTGGCTGTGTCGTGCTCCTGAACGTCGTAGTCGCCACGGACTCTACTGCTTCCCGCATTACAAGTGTGCACGCGCCTAGTTGGGCTTCAGCTCCTTGGCCCCGCCTCTCAACCATCAATCAACTGGTGTACAGGTTCCTGAGCCTACTGGGCTGTATCACATCTGCTTGAACCTGGTTGATGGAGTTCTGGGAGTTCTTCTACTCCCCAAGCCCGGCCCGAGGCCAGGCTTGACTTGTGAGAGTTTGGTCCACCAGGCTGTTTCTTGGAGCGGCCCGCTAGCAGGCCCACATACCCACCACAGCCCGGTTGGTCCGGCATTTCTTTTAGAAAACAATCTAGTTTTCTCTTGAAGATGTCCACGGTTGTTCCCACAATATTTCGTATGCTCGCATAAGAAATGCGAGTATCTTCATCTACATTTGAAACTGTGTATGGAGTCAGCCTCCACCACGTTACTGCCAAATGCATTCCATTTGTTAACTACTCTGACATCGAAGAAATTCTTTCTAATTCGTAGCCTTTCTGCGTAGTTCATACCTTTCAGTTCCAGGACTAGTCTGGTGCATACCTCTAAACTATATCAAACTTCATCTTATGTTTCACTAGATGTGGACTCCATGCTGGAGCTGCATACTCCACGATTGGTCTGACATGTGGTATACAGGGTTCGGAATGATTCCTGACACAGGTTTCTAAAGGCAGTTCTTATACAGGTCAACCAGCACATGCCGCTGATGTTATTCTTTTGATGTGTGGCGCTTCAGGGGATAAGTTGGGCGTCACATCAAACCTTCCTTCTACCAGATCCTTCTACCAGATCCTTCTACCAGATCTTGCTCGTTCATAGTTACTCATCGTTGTTGCCTGTTGCTTAGAGACTTCCTCTTCCACTGGAGCATCTTGTTACTCTTGCCTCTTTCTCCAACTAGGGCACGAGCCTCTTATGTAGGTACTATGTCAAAGGCTTTCTGACAGTCTTAAAAAATGCAGTCTGCCTGTTTTTCTCTTTCTTGACTCATCTTCCTCATACAGTTCTATCAAACCTGTGTGTGTGTGTGTGCCCGTATGTACTCGGCTAGTTGTGCTTGCGGGGGTTGAGCTCTGGCTCTTTGGTCCCGCCTCTCAACTGTCAATCAACTGGTGTACAGATTCCTGAGCCTACTGGGCTCTGTATCTATCTACATTTGAAACTGTGTATGGAGTCAGCCTCCACCACAACACTTCCTAATGCATTCCATCCGTTAACTACTCTGACACTGAAAAAGTTCTTTCTAGCGTCTCTGTGGCTCATGTGGGTACTAAGTTTCCACCTGTGTCCCCTTGTTCGCGTTCCACCCGTGTTACAAAGCTGTGTGTGTGTGTGTGTGTGTGTGTGTGTGTGTGTGTGTGTGTGTGTGTGTGTGTGTGTGTGTGTGTGTGTGTTTACTCACCTAATTGTGATTGTGGGGGTTGAGCTTTGGCTCTTTGGTCCCGCCTCTCAACTGTCAATCAACTGGTGTACAGATTCCTGAGCCTACTGGCTCAGTGTGTGTGTGTATGTGTGTGTGTGTGTGGAGCTGTGGTGGGGTCTCGGGAGTGTTTCACCAGGCTGTAATGCCTGTCTCGTGCCTGTATTTTTCATGCGGGGTTTCCATTGTGTTATTGTGTGTGTGTGTGTGTGTGTGTGTGTGTGTGTGTGTGTGTGTGTGTGTAGCGAACATTGCTTTACCCGGTGGTGGAGGGGAGGGGGGGGGGTAGGCTGGGCGTGAATCACAGAGGCATTGCTGCTCTTGCTCCAAGAGTTGCTCTTGGATGCTCTTGCTCTTAATTATGTAACCTGGCACTACCTCCGCTTTGAAGTTAATCTCTCCTCTCTCTCTCTCTCTCTCTCTCTCTCTCTCTCTCTCTCTCTCTCTCTCTCTCTCTCTCTCTCTCTCTCTCTCTCTCTCTCTCTCTCTCTCTCTCTCTCTCTCTCTCTCTTTGAGATACATAAATACAGTGTCAGACCACGAAACAAGGATTAAGACAGGAATTTCCTTAAGTACTTCCGTATTTAGTAATACATATTCAGAAGGATCTACATTAGAGAGAGAGAAGTGGAGACAGTGCAAGACGACAAGGGAGGATTGAGACAGGTCTAGCAGCCACCAGGCCTAGCTTGGCAAGCACAACTCTCGACACCCACTCCAGGTATATCCCAGGTATACTCGAAGATAAACAACATGTTCTATTTCTACCAGACAGTTAAATTATGCACCAGAAACACAGCAACTACCACCATCACCACGCTAACTACTACCCCCCCCCCCCCTGCAGAACAACCACCACCCCCTTCCCCTCACCACCACGCCAACTGTCAATCCTTGAAACTGTCAACAGAACACTCCTTAGAAACTGTCAACAAGACCGTATGGAAATATCACACAATGAGAATGTCTGTGTCAACATACGAAGCCTGTCTTGAGGTTATCTTGAGATGATTTCGGGGCTTAGCGTCCCCGCGGCCCGGTCCTCGACCAGGCCTCCACCCCCCAGGAAGCAGCCCGTAGCAGCTGTCTTAACTCCCAGGTACTTATTTACTGCTGGATGAACAGGCCATCAGGGTGTAAGAAACATTTTGCCCTATTTGTCTCTGCCGCCACTCGGGGATCGAACCCGGAACCTCAGGACTACGAATCCGAAGCGCTGTCCACCCAGCTGTCAGGCGCCCTAAAGCCAACGAAGATAAAATTAATAATAATCTTATTAATAAGTATCACAACGTCCAGAAAGCGATGTACTAAACCTACCCGAGGACCCGCGGATATTATATGTGAGTGCTTGTGAATCGCTCTACCTGGACCTTACCGGAAGACGGTTTCGCGAGTTCCTCTTCTCCTCAAGGATCATGATTTGATTTGATAGTACATCATATTCTGACCGTTGGCGATTTTGTCGTCAAAATGCGACATATTACCTGATCAACCAGGGGATACCTGATCAACCAGGCTGTGACTCATACGTCAGGCTGCGAGCAGCCGCGTCTAACAGCCTGGTTGATCAGTCCAGCAACCAGGAGGCCTGGTCGACGACCGGGCCGCGGGGACACTAAGCCCCGGAAGCACCTCAAGGTAGCCTCAAGGTATTAATGGAGAGAACAGGTTATTGTGTATAATAATATGCCTAAAATGGCACATTTGCCAGGGGGGGGGGGGGAGTGGGGATTTTTGCCCCTTGCCCCTTCGCGAGAAACAATGGGCAGAGTTTCTTTCACCCTATGTCCCCTGTTACCTAGCAGTAAAATAGGTACCTGGGTGTTAGTCAGCTGTCACGGGCTGCTTCCTGGGGGAGGGGGGTGGAGGCCTGGTCAAGGACCGGGCCGCGGGGACACTAAAGCCCCGAAATCATCTTAAGATAACCTCAAGAAGGTATACGGGTATAACTTACCACTAGTCAGGTATACGAGTATACCTTAGCACCAGTCAGGTATACGAGTATACCTTAGCACCAGCCAGGTATAGGAATATACCATACCACCAGTAAGGGTATTGGTATGGGTCTTACCAAAGACCTGGGAGAAACATCAAGTCTGAATCAGTGTGTGCTTACATAGTCAATTTCCCACCACACACGTGGCCACGCGTGTTCAATTGGAACCTTGCATATATATATATATATATATTTATATATATATATATATATATATATATATATATATATATATATATATTTTCTTCTGGAGGCGGTGGTATGATGTGCATCATATTGTGCGCCGAGTTGCTGAGCACTCGACCACGGGGGAGAGGGGGAGTGTTGTGCATGATCAATGCTCATCAGTGTTTATACAATACTTGTATTTATGTCTGTTGTATAATCGGTGTTTAAGAGGTGTTGTATTCCGTGCATGAGGGGTTAGTTAAAGACTGGGTTTACAGCAAATATCTTAACGCAAGATAATTGATATTTGGAGACGTGTCTGGGAGTAGTGGTAGTGATGGTGGTGGTAGTGTGGTGGTGGTGGTGGTAGGGTGGTGGTGGTGGTGGTGGTGGTAGTTTGGTAGTGTGGTGGTGGTAGTGTGGTGGTGGTGGTGGTGGTAGTTTGGTAGTGTGGTGGTGGTGGTGGTAGTGTGGTGGTGTGGTGGTGGTGGTGGTGGTGGTGGTAGTGTGGTGGTGTGGTGGTGGTGGTGGTGGTGGTGGTAGTGTGGTGGTGTGGTGGTGGTGGTGGTGGTGGTGGTAGTGTGGTGGTGGTGGTGGTGGTGGTGGTGGTGGTGGTGGTGGTGGTGGTGGTGGTGGTGGTGGTAGTGTGGTGGTGGTGGTGGTGGTGGTGGTGGTAGTGTGGTGGTGGTGGTGGTGGTAGTGTGGTGGTGTGGTGGTGTGGTGGTAGTGTGGTGGTGGTGGTGGTGGTAGTGTGGTGGTGTGGTGGTGTGGTGGTGTGGTGGTGGTGGTGGTGGTGGTGGTGGTGGTGGTAGTGTGGTGGTGGTGGTGGTGGTAGTGTGGTGGTGTGGTGGTGTGGTGGTGTGGTGGTGGTGGTGGTGGTGATGTTGGCTTATGTGATGAATAAGTTAACATGGGCTGAAGGCTGGTAGTGGTGGTGGGGAGGGTTGGGGGGGGGGGGCGTTCTTGTATGTTTGTTGAGGCAGTTTCAACAGAGTTGCACAGTTACTGTTGCATTGTGGGTCCCTGCTGCAGCTGTTGCTGCATGCCTCTGCTTCCTCCTGCTGCTGCTGCTGCTGCTGCTGCTCCTGCTGCTCCTGCTCACCACAAGCGGTACACGCAGGTTGACTAAGGCGATTCACTATGGACGAGAGAGAGAGAGAGAGAGAGAGAGAGAGAGAGAGAGAGAGAGAGAGAGAGAGAGAGAGAGAGAGAGAGAGAGAGAGAGAGAGAGAGAGAGAGAGATTTTGAAGAGGCTCTGAGGGGGTTTATCACATCTCTCTAAGGTGCTTCTTAATCTTCTTCTCCTCCTCCTCCGGGGCTTCAGTGTTCCTCGCTCTCTCATTATGTCTCAACAACTGTGTGTGTACTCACCTAATTGTGCTTGCGGGGGTTGAGCTTTGGCTCTTTGGTCCCGCCTCTCAACTGTCAATCAACTACAGGTTCCTGAGCCTACTGGGCTCTATCATATCTACACTTGAAACTGTGTATGGAGTCAGCCTCCACCACATCACTTCCTAGTGCATTCCATTTATTAACTACTCTGACACTGAAAAAATTCTTTCTAACGTCTCTGTGGCTCATCTGGGTACTAAGTTTCCACCTGTGTCCCCTTGTTCGTGTCCCACCCGTGCTGAAGAGTTTGTCTTTGTCCACCCTGTCAATTCCCCTGAAAATTTTGTAGGTGGTTATCATGTCTCCCCTTACTCTTCTGTTTTCCAGGGATGTGAGGTTCAGCTCCTTTAGCCTTTCCTCGTAGCTCAATCCTCTCAGTTCCGGGACGAGCCTGGTGGCATACCGCTGAATCTTCTCTAACTTTGTCTTGTGTTTAACTAGGTATGGGCTAGCGTGGTGGAGCTGCAGGTAGTGAAAGGTTGGTGGGCGGTGGTGTAAAGGCATCCTTCACCTTAAAGGTCGGTAGCTGTAAGGCTCATGACCTGGTGCGCTAATAGATAAAACAGCTTTATTGCCGAACGGTCAGGCACAGTATATGGTCAGCTAGACGGCTACACTCGTGGCTGCTGGACAATTCTGGGACTGGAAAAGATTGGGGCTTCGTGGGTGAGATAATTGGGGGGAGGCTTCGTGGTAGGGAGGCTTCATGAATAGAGAGGTACCGGTGGAGGCTTCACGATAGACAGGACTGGTGGAGGCAAGCCACAAGGCCCAAGTGTTGGAGGCCGAGAGGCCGCAGAACAGGACTCGTAGACCTGCAGAACATTATTCCTTACACCGGCAGTGACTCCTGGCTGATCCTTGATGTGTTTTTTTTTCACTCTTAAACCCATAATGAACTCCTGGAGACGAGAGAGAGATACCTGGTTACCTTGAGATGATTTCGGGTGCTTCGTGTCCCCGCGGCCCGGTCCTCGACCAGGCCTCCTCGTTGCCTGGACTGGTCAATCAGATACCACATAATATATACATGGAAGGTACTGGAGGGCCAGATCCCAAATTTGCACAATATAATAACACATACTGGAGCGAAAGATATGGTAGGAAATGTAGAATAGACCAAGTGAAGAGTAGAGATGCCATAGACACAATCAGAGAATCAAGGTGCCATAGACACAATCAGAGAATCAGGGTGCCATAGACACAATCAGAGAATCAGGGTGCCATAGACACAATCAGAGAATCAGGGTGCCATAGACACAATCAGAGAATCAGGGTGCCATAGACACAATCAGAGAATCAGGGTGCCATAGACACAATCAGAGAATCAGGGTGCCATAGACACAATCAGAGAATCAGGGTGCCATAGACACAATCAGAGAATCAGGGTGCCATAGACACAATCAGAGAATCAGGGTGCCATAGACACAATCAGATAAATCAGGGTGCCATAGACACAATCAGAGAATCAGGGTGCCATAGACACAATCAGATAATCAGGGTGCCATAGACACAATCAGATAATCAGGGTGCCATAGACACAATCAGAGAATCAGGGTGCCATAGACACAATCAGATAATCAGGGTGCCATAGACACAATCAGATAATCAGGGTGCCATAGACACAATCAGAGAGAAACACTGAACATCAGAGGTCCACAGCTCTTCAACACCATCCTGGAGCGCAAGTTGAAATAGGAATAATGAAACAGGTTCATGTATAAAGTGCCTGTATCAAGCGACTGCGATGTGCACTTGGGCCTGCGGGGCGCTAGAAGCAACAGCCTCTCAGATCAAGTTATAGCAAGACACCCCCAGGCAGGACTTGAGGAATTACACAAGGTACTCTGGAACCCTTAAGGCCGACTGGGAGCCAGCTGGGAGGAGTGGGTAGTACGAATTCGAAACCTGAAAGGTATGTGTGGAGCTCTCTGGAAGCTACACTGGAGTGGGTGGGACTGTCTGGAAGCCAGGCTGGAGTGGGTGGGACTGTCTGGAAGCCAGGCTGGAGTGGGTGGGACTGTCTGGAAGCCTGACAGGAGTGGGTGGGACTGTCTGGAAGCCTGACAGGAGTGGGTGGGACTGTCTGGAAGCCTGGCTGGAGTGGGTGGGACTGTCTGGAAGTCTGGCTGGAGTGGGTGGAACTGTCTGGAAACCAGGCTGGAGTGGGTGGAACTGTTTGGAAGCCTGGCTGGAGTGGGTGGAACTGTCTGGAAGCCTGGCTGGAGTGGGTGGAACTGTCTGGAAACCAGGCTGGAGTGGGTGGAACTGTTTGGAAGCCTGGCTGGAGTGGGTGGAACTGTCTGGAAGCCTGGCTGGAGTGGGTGGGACTGTCTGGAAGCCAGGCTGGAGTGGGTGGGACTGTCTGGAAGCCTGGCTGGAGTGGGTGGGACTGTCTGGAAGCCTGGCAGGAGTGGGTGGGACTGTCTGGAAGCCTGGCGAGAGAAGAGGAACAAGCGGTTAATATCACAGTTCCAGGAAGGTTGGTGAGCAAAGGATACCATGGCTGGAAAAGACTGGGCTACAATGGTAGTTCCTGGAAGGTTTTGTGGCTGGAACACTTGCCCTCAGAATGGTTGCCATTAAGACACTGTGGTTACCGCGTCGTGTCTTGGAAGAGTGACCCCTTGGAACACCCCAGAGTTGACGGGTCGGGACAGCTGGAGTCTGGAACTTAAAGTAAGAGAAAACTATACTTTGGAGAGTAAGCAAGCAGCGTCTGGAAAAAGAAATGCGTGAGCCTGGAAGAATTTCCTGGAGGAGGTTGATGTTGATGGGGGAGTATATATATATATATATATATATATATATATATATATATATATGTATATATATATATATATATATATATATATATATATATAGGGGGGTACCACCACTGGTGTAATTATAGGGACCCACAGCCTCAGAGAAGGGAACACAGAGCACTCAGGGAAAAACTTGACATTTAACTCTGAATGCGAAAGAGTGTTCACTTCTCCTACCACCCCCTTTTTTTTTATTATGATGTACTCTTTATTATGCAAGGTTATACAGTTACATATCTGATTTCATACAAAAAATGAACATTAAGAGGACACAAGAAAAAGTTCGCTTCCTAGAGGCTGTAGATTTCCTCGAACTCCTCCGACGCCGGGCAGGAACCGAGGATGCAGCGGGCATTTCCCCTCTGGATCGCGACACTGAGGCGCTGAAAGAGAAAACTTGCTGCTCTAGGGTCTCTTGTGGTGTCAATGAGCTTGGAACCAAGATCCTTAAGAAACCTTCTTGCACTCTCACCCCATGGGCCTAGGGTCTCAGACCCTATTGGAACGAAATTGTACCTTTGATCTAATTGCCTGTACTTGACTGACTTTTGTTTTTCTCTGTGTGTCGCTGCGGCTCCTGCCGTGCCGGCAGAGAGGGTGATGTATGTCGTTGCCAGGGTGGATACGCAAGTATAGTCCCATGCTAACTGCCTGCCACCCTTCCACGGACGCAGTGTGATTCCGTCTGGTCGGCCGGCAAAGCTAACAGAGTCACGGTTCAGTAGGTTGCGGGGCTCTCTCTCCGCTGGACACTGAGCAGAGGCAAGGCTTCTTTTAATGATGTCGTTGACTTCGTCGTGTCTAGTGTGCCAACCACCCGATTTTCCACAGTGCAGGCCATGCAATCCATATTCGTCAGCATCTGCCTCGCCGCAAATACACCTGTGAACAGTGTGGATAGGGGCAGCAAGGCGGAGATATATATATATATATATATATATATATATATATATATATATATATATATATATATATATATATATATATATATATATATATATATATATATATATGGAAGGGAGTACCACCTCTAGCTGGAAGAAGGGGGACCCATAGCCTCGGAGGAAACCACGCATAACGCATTAGAGGGAATGTTTAGATCCCCTCCAATACAGTTTCTGTGTGCTTTTCTCCTACCACCCCCTTCCTTTTTTATTTTTTGTGCTTTATTATGCATTTGATGGTTACAAGATATACATGGGTTGATACAAAAATAATAATGCAAAAAGGTGATTAAAGGTTATGGATCTCTTGAAAAACACAACAATGGGAAACATTGATGAATGTCACAGACGGGTTCGATCATTGTTGCAAGTCAAACACTTCTTCGAATTCCTCTGAAGTTGGACTAGTGCCCAAGACGCAACAGGCATTTCCCCTCTAAAAATATATATATATATATATATATATATATATATATATATATATATATATATATATATATATATTATATATATATATATATATATATATATATATATATATATATATATATATATTACTAAATTTTTCCAATTATTGGGGGAAGGATTTCTGGTCAGTATTTCATCTGGGAATTATGTACTGTGGGGCGGGGGTTTTCATCTAGTAAATCGCGGCTCTTGGGCCACCAGCTGTGGGAGCGGGGCGTCTCATCTTGGGCCACCAGCTGTGGGAGTGGGGCGTCTCATCTTGTGCCACCAGCTGTGGGAGTGGGGCGTCTCATCTTGGGCCACCAGCTGTGGGAGTGGGGCGTCTCATCTTGGGCCACCAGCTGTGGGAGTGGGGCGTCTCATCTTGGGCCACCAGCTGTGGGAGTGGGGCGTCTCATCTTGGGCCACCAGCTGTGGGAGTGGGGCGTCTCATCTTGGGCCACCAGCTGTGGGAGCGGGGCGTCTCATCTTGGGCCACCAGCTGTGGGAGTGGGGCGTCTCATCTTGTGCCACCAGCTGTGGGAGCGGGGCGTCACATCTTGGGCCACCAGCTGTGGGAGCGAGGCGTCTCATCTTGGGCCACCAGCTGTGGGAGTGGGGCGTCTCATCTTGGGCCACCAGCTGTGGGAGCGGGGCGTCACATCTTGGGCCACCAGCTGTGGGAGTGGGGCGTCTCATCTTGGGCCACCAGCTGTGGGAGTGGGGCGTCTCATCTTGTGCCACCAGCTGTGGGAGCGGGGCGTCACATCTTGGGCCACCAGCTGTGGGAGTGGGGCGTCTCATCTTGGGCCACCAGCTGTGGGAGCGGGGCGTCACATCTTGGGCCACCAGCTGTGGGAGTGGGGCGTCTCATCTTGGGCCACCAGCTGTGGGAGTGGGGCGTCTCATCTTGGGCCACCAGCTGTGGGAGCGGGGCGTCACATCTTGGGCCACCAGCTGTGGGAGTGGGGCGTCTCATCTTGGGCCACCAGCTGTGGGAGCGGGGCGTCACATCTTGGGCCACCAGCTGTGGGAGTGGGGCGTCTCATCTTGGGCCACCAGCTGTGGGAGCGGGGCGTCTCATCTTGGGCCACCAGCTGTGGGAGTGGGGCGTCTCATCTTGGGCCACCAGCTGTGGGAGTGGGGCATCTCATCTTGGGCCACCAGCTGTGGGAGCGGGGCGTCTCATCTTGGGCCACCAGCTGTGGGAGTGGGGCATCTCATCTTGGGCCACCAGCTGTGGGAGTGGGGCGTCTCATCTTGGGCCACCAGCTGTGGGAGTGGGGCGTCTCATCTTGGGCCACCAGCTGTGGGAGTGGGGCGTCTCATCTTGGGCCACCAGCTGTGGGAGCGGGGCGTCACATCTTGGGCCACCAGCTGTGGGAGTGGGGCGTCTGATCTTGGGCCACCAGCTGTGGGAGTGGGGCGTCTCATCTTGGGCCACCAGCTGTGGGAGCGGGGCGTCACATCTTGGGCCACCAGCTGTGGGAGCGGGGCGTCACATCTTGGGCCACCAGCTGTGGGAGTGGGGCGTCTCATCTTGGGCCACCAGCTGTGGGAGTGGGGCGTCTCATCTTGGGCCACTAGCTGTGGGAGTGGGGCGTCTCATCTTGGGCCACCAGCTGTGGGAGTGGGGCGTCTCATGTATTGACCTTTCATCAGTTCTACCATTTAAGAGTATGCTATAATATCCCAAGCCACTCCCATACACTTTTCTCTCACTCTTCCACTTCAAGCTCCTCTTTTCCCCTCTCTTGCTCCCCTCCCGTGGTCCTCTTCCTCCTCCGGGACAGTTCTCTTACTTTAGAGAGCGGCCATGATGGCCCTGGTGGGAAAGGGACCCCCAATCTTTTATGACTCGTTTAGTATCTTTTTGATAGTTTCTCGTTCCTTTTTGTGTTGCTGTTACTGCTGTTCCCTCGGGCGCTCGACCCCTCGGGCGCTCGGCCTCTCGGGCGCTCGACCCCTCGGGCGGGAACTGGAGACCCGCTAACCTTTCTTCAAGGAAAGAAAAAGCCAGAAAATAGAGAAGATATTTGCTAGAATAAGTGATCTCACTCTCTCTGTCATATTCAGTAACATGTGCCGGCAAGGAAGACTGTCAACACAGTATACAAACACTGTCAACATCAGAGGGCCCCAAGACTTCAACACACTCGCTACACACACGGGGCATAACTGGCCGACCTCTCATGTTATTCAAATGAGAGCTTGATATACACCTCCAAAGGATACCTGATCAGCCAGACTGTGAGCAGCTGGTTGTAACCAGACCACCAACCAACCAACCAGGAGGTCTAGTCAGAGACCGGGCCGTGAGGTCGTTGATCCTCGGAACTAGCGAAAAATAACCTGGAGTGGGTTGTGATGGTGGTTCCTGGTATTGCCCAAGTCCGTGCTGGGGCCAGGCTTCTTGCCCGATTACTTGACCTAGCAGGCTGTTGCTTGCAGCAGCGGCCAGGATCAGGAAATGTCTGGCCAGCAGGGTTGAGGTGGATATATGTGGGCCATATATCCATCTCAGTCCAGGCTGGTCCTACATTTCCTGCTAGAACTTACCTACTTTTTTTTTCGATGTGTCCACGGTTGTTCCAGCAATATTTCTTATGCTTGCTGGGAGGGTGTTGAACAGGGGTGGACCTCTGATGTTCAGATAGTGTTCTCTGATTGTGACTATGGCACCTCTACTCCTCACTGGTTCTATTCTGTATTTCCTTTCGTATCTTTCGCTCCAGTATATAGTTATTCTACTGTGCAAATTTGGGACCTGGCCTTTTAGTATCTTCCATGTGTATATATTATTTGATATACCTCTCGTCTCTCCAGAGAGAGTGCATTTGGAGAGCTTTGAGTCGGTCCCAATAATTTAGGTGTTTTATCTCGTCTATGCGTGCCGTATATGTTCTCTGTATTCCCTCTATTTCAGCAATCTCTCCTGCTCTGAAGGGGGAAGTGAGTACTGAGCAGTACTCAAGACGAGGACAACACAAGTGACTTGAAGAGTACAACTATTGTGATGGGATCCCTGGATTTGAAAGTTCTCGTAATTCATCCTATCATTTTTCTGGCTGACGCGATATTTGCTTGGTTATACTCCTTAAACGTTAGGTCATCGGACATCATTATTCCCAAATCCTTGACAGTGCTGTTTTCCTACTATGGGCAGATTTGATTGTGTTTTATTCTGTTCGACAGGAAACTTGAGTATCCAGCGTCCTACTTTACCAGTTATTCCCATTGACCTCATTTTGTGAGCTATCACCCCATGGTCACATTTGTCGAACGCCTTTGCAAAGTCTGTGTATACAACATCTGCATTTTGCTGTTTTTCTAGAGCTTCTGTGATTTTGTCATAGTGGTTGAGTAACTGTGACAGACAGGATCTGCCCGCTCTAAAGCCATGTTGTCCTGGATTGTGTATCTTATTATTTTCCATAAAACTAGAAATTTGATTCCTTATCACTCTTTCAAAAACTTTTATCATGTGTGATGTTAGTGCAACTGGTCTATAATTTTTTGCCAAGGCTTTACTCCCCCCCTTGTGCAACGGAGCTATATCTGCAGATTTAAGTGCAGCTGGTATCTCCCCTGTATCCAGGCTCTTTCTCCATATTACGCTGAGTGCTCTCGCTACTGGTACTTTACATTTCTTTATGAATATTGAATTCCATGAGTCAGGCCCAGGAGCTGAGTGCATAGGCATATTGTCAATTTCTCTTTCAAAGTCTTCCGAGTTCGTGTTAATATCCGTTATATTATCTGCAGCTTGAATGTCATTCAATAAGAAGCTGTCTGGGTCATCAACTTTCATGTTGTTTATTGGTGTGCTAAACATAGCCTCATACTGGCTTCTTAGAATTTCACTAATCTCTTTGTTGTCCTCTGTGTACGTACCTTCATTTGTAATTAACGGTCCAATACTGGTCGAGGTTTTGGATTTTGATATTGCATATGTGAAAAAATATTTTGGATTTTTCTTTATCTCTTGTATAGCTTTCCGTTCCAATTCCATTTCCTCAGACTCATATGATGGCTTCAACGTTTGTTCTATTTCCTCAATCTCCCTGCTTAGGCTTATATTCCTTGCTTGTGATAGTCGTGTCTGCCGAAGCATTTCCGTTATTTTTTTCCTTCTCCTGTACAGTCGTCATGCGTTCTCTTTCTAGAGTGGTCCTCTTTCTGCCCCTCCTCACAGGCACGTGCTTCAAGCAGACCTTGTAAGCTTCAGCTGTCAGTTGAGCTATTCCCTGTGTGGGAGTTTTGTCGCTTAAGACCGTCTCCCATTGAATGGTTGCAAAGGTCCTTTGCAAAGTACTGAGCAGTACTCAAGATGGGACAGCACCAGTGATTTAAATCTCATCTGTCAATCAATCAACTGTTACTAACTACTAACTAATTTT
>NC_091160.1:36909664-36994025 GCF_040958095.1 Procambarus clarkii | reverse complement strand
AATGCCAATATTTGTGTATATATTGTAACGAGCAAAAGCTGTTTATAAATGCTTTTAAAGTATATTTGGAGAGCTTCGAGGCGGTTCCAATATTTTAGGCTTCGAGACGGTTCCAATATTTTAGGCTTCGAGGCGGTTCTAATATTTTAGGCTTCGAGGCGATCCAATATTTCAGGCGGTCTCATACAGATCTAATTATGTCTTGTACCCTATAATTCGTTCTTCTTTTTTACCATACATAAGTTCTAGGGATCTATTACTGCTAAACATGTTTTTTTCGCTTTTCCATGTTTCTACAAAAGTAATTTTCAGACTGATTTCTGTGTCGTCTGCAAAGGACGACACGAAGGTGTGAGATTTTTGTCTGTATTTGATATGAGAATGAGAGAAAAAGCAGTATTCACCCAGTTGTGTTTGCGGGGGTTGAGCTTCGGCTCTTTGGTCCCGCCTCTCAACCGTCAATCAACCGGTGTATAGATTCCTGAGCCTATTAGGCTCTATCATATCTACATTTGAAACTGTGTATGGAGTCTGCCTCCGCTAGTTGTGTAAGGACCTACTTTACTTCTACTAAGGACCTACATTACTATTACTAAGGGCCTACTTTACTATTACTAAGGGCCTACTTTACCTGTTATTCCCCATTGATCTCATGCAGTAGGCTCTCTCCCTCCTCATGCTTATCAAAGACCTTTGCAATGTCTGTGTCTACAGCTGTATTTTGTTCTTTCTTCTAACCCTTCCGTGATTCTGTTATGGTGGTTGAGTAATTGAACAAGGCAAGATCTTCCCGCTCTAAGTCCATGTTGGCCTGGGTTGTGTAGGTCACTGTTCTCCATAAAACTGGAGATGTGACTTTTAATCACTCTTTCAAAAGCGATAATTATGTGTAATGTTTGTGCGAGTGATCTGTAGTGTTTAGCCCAGGCTTGGCTACCTCCCTTGTGTAGGGTAGGTGACTATATCTGCTGATTTAGGTGATTCTGGTCCATTCATATTACCTATCTGTTGACTACCTATTGATGGTTCCGGGGATCAAAGTTCCCGCTGCCCAGTCTCTGATCAGGCCTCATGGTTGGTGGTCTGGTCAACCAGGTTGTTGGATGCGGCTGCTCGCAGCCTGACGTATGAATCACAGCCTGGTTGATCAGGTATCCTTTGGAGGTGTTTATCCAGTTCTCTCTTGAACAGTGTGAGGGGTCTGCCAGTTATGTCCCTTATGTGTAGTGGAAGCGTGTTGAACAGTCTCGGGCCTCTGATGTTGATAGTTCTCTCTTGAACACTGTGAGGGGTCGGCCAGTTATGTCCCTTATGTGTAGTGGAAGTGTGTTGAACAGTCTCGGGCCTCTGATGTTGATAGTTCTCTCTTGAACACTGTGAGAGGTCGGCCAGTTATGTCCCTTATGTGTAGTGGAAGCGTGTTGAACAGTCTCGGGCCTCTGATGTTGATAGTTCTCTCTTGAACACTGTGAGGGGTCGGCCAGTTATGCCCCTTATGTGTAGTGGAAGCGTGTTGAACAGTCTCGGGCCTCTGATGTTGATAGTTCTCTCTTGAACACTGTGAGAGGTCGGCCAGTTATGTCCCTTATGTGTAGTGGAAGCGTGTTGAACAGTCTCGGGCCTCTGATGTTGATAGTTCTCTCTTGAACACTGTGAGGGGTCGGCCAGTTATGTCCCTTATGTGTAGTGGAAGCGTGTTGAACAGTCTCGGGCCTCTGATGTTGATAGTTCTCTCTTGAACACTGTGAGGGGTCGGCCAGTTATGCCCCTTATGTGTAGTGGAAGCGTGTTGAACAGTCTCGGACCTCTGATGTTGATAGTTCTCTCTTGAACACTGTGAGGGGTCGGCCAGTTATGCCCCTTATGTGTAGTGGAAGCGTGTTGAACAGTCTCGGACCTCTGATGTTGATAGTTCTCTCTTGAACACTGTGAGGGGTCGGCCAGTTATGTCCCTTATGTGTAGTGGAAGCGTGTTGAACAGTCTCGGGGCTCTGATGTTGATAGTTCTCTCTTGAACACTGTGAGGGGTCGGCCAGTTATGTCCCTTATGTGTAGTGGAAGCGTGTTGAACAGTCTCGGGCCTCTGATGTTGATAGAGTTCTCTCTCAGAGTATCTGTTGCACCTCTCTTCTTCAACGGGGGCATTCTGCATAATATTGCGAGTGCAAAATAAGGAGGCTGGTCTCGGGTGTGAAGGAAGTTCACCGTTGACGACCGTGAAATACGAAGGTGTATTCGTGTAGGAATTATGATAACACCGTTCGCGACGGTGAAGTCAGTGCCCTCATCTGGGTTGTACAATCAGTGCCATAATTCCCGAGTGATATATATACCTACATGATGGGGTTCTGGGATTTCTACTCCCCAAGCCCGGCCCGAGGCCAGACTTGACTTGTGAGAGTTTGGTCCACCAGGCTGTTGCTTGCAGCGGCCCGCAGGGCCACATACCCACCACAGCCCGGTTGGTCCGGCACACAAGAAAACTATTTAGTTTTCTATTGAAGATGTCCACGGTTGTTCCGGCAATATTTCTTATGCTCGCTGGGAGGACGTTGAACAACCGCGGACCTCTGATGTTTATACAGTGTTCTCTGATTGTGCCTATGGCACCTCTGCTCTTCACTGGCTCTATTCTGCATTTTCTTCCATATCGTTCACTCCAGTACGTTGTTATTTTACTGTGTAGATTTGGTACTTGGCCCTCCAGTATCTTCCAGGTGTATATTATTTGGTATCTCTCTCGTCTCCTTTCTAGAGAGTACATTTGGAGAGCTTTGAGACGATCCCAATAATTTAGGTGCTTTATCGCGTCTATGCGTGCCGTATATGTTCTCTGTATTCCCTCTATTTCAGCAATCTCTCCTGCTCTGAAGGGGGAAGTGAGTACTGAGCAGTACTCAAGACGGGACAACACAAGTGACTTGAAGAGTACAACCATTGTGATGGGATCCCTGGATTTGAAAGTTCTCGTAATCCATCCGATCATTTTTCTGGCTGATGCAATATTTGCTTGGTTATGCTCCCTAAACGTTAGGTCGTCAGACATCATTATTCTCAAATCCCTAACATGTTGCTTTCCTACTATGGGCAGATTTGATTACATTTTGTACTCTGTATTATGTTTAAGATCCTAATTTTACCCGTACCTGAGTACCTGGAATTTATCACTGTTAAACATCATGTTAATTTCTGCTGCCCAGTCGAAAACTTTATTAATATCTGCTTATAGATTTTCAATGTCTTCAACAGAGGTAATTTTCATGCTGATTTTTGTGTCATCTGCAAAGGATGATACGAAGCTGTGATTTGTATTTTTGTCTATATCTGATATGAGAATAAGGAAAAGCAGCGGTGCAAGGACTGTACCCTGAGGTACAGAGCTTTTACCTGCGCTTGGGCTCGATTTTATATGGTTGACTGTTACTCGCTGAGTCCTGTTTGACAGAAAACTGAGTATCCAGCGTCCGACTTTACCGGTTATTCCCATTCACTTCATTTTGTGTGCTATCACGCCATGGTCACATTTATCGAATGCCTTTGCGAAGTCCGTGTATATCACATCTGTATTCTGTTACTTCTTCCTATAGCCTCAGTGACTTTGTCGTAATGATTCAAGTAGCTGTGAGATCACCCTCATCATCATACATAAAAAAATATACATCCCCCTCCCCCACACACACACACAGGGTGGCCGGTGGCTGGGTGGACAGCACGTTGGGCACGTAATCCTGTGGTCCGGGGTTCGATTTCCAGCGCCGGCGAGAAACAATGGGCGAAAGTTTCTTTTACCTGATGCCCCTGTTACCCCAGCAGTAGATAGTTACCTGGGAGTTAGACAGCTGTTACGGGCTGCTTCCCGAGCGTGTGTGTGTGGGGGGGGGGGAATTTGTTATTAATTAGTAACAGTTGATTGATTGACAGTTAAGAGGCGGGCTGAAAGAACAGAGCTCAACCCCCGCAAGCACAACTAGGTGAATACAGCTAGCTAGCTAGCCCTGCCGCTGACCTCGTCTCGTAGCCTGGTGGATAGATGGGGCCTCGTAGCCTGGTGGATAGCGCGCAGGACTCGTAATTCTGTGGCGCGGGTTCGATTCCCGCACGAGGCAGAAACAAATGGGCAAAGTTTCTTTCACCCTAAATGCCCCTGTTACCTAGCAGTAAATAGGTACCTGGGAGTTAGTCAGCTGTCACGGGCTGCTTCCTGGGGGTGGAGGCCTGGTCGAGGACCGGGCCGCGGGGACACTAAAGCCCCGAAATCATCTCAAGATAACCATCATCTCAAGATAACCTGAAAATTTAAAAATTCAATGATAACTTGGACATGAGTGTCTACACGTTAAGGATAACATATGACTGGGAATGAGAGGCTCCGCCCCATTCCACACGGGGGAATGAGTTACACACCCTGGAATTAAATCATTTCAGTTGAGAATAAGGTATTCAGAGGACGGGGTGATGTGTTTGGGGACATGTGCACGCCTGAATATTGAGTGCAGAATTGTCATTAAAAATATCTGTGTGTCGTTCTTAATGTAAGTGTGTGCGTGCATGTGTGTGTGTACTCATCTAGTTGTACTCACCTAGTTGTGCTTATGGTGGTTAAGCTCTGGCTCTTTGCTCCCGCCTCTCAACCGTCAATCAACTGGTGTACAGGTTCCTGAGCCTATTGGGCTCTATCATATCTACATTTGAAACTGTGTATGGAGTCAGCCTCCACCACATCACTGCCTAATGCATTCCATTTACTAACTACTCTGACACTGAAAAGGTTCTTTCTAACGTCCTGTGGCTTATTTGGGTACTTTCACCTGTGTCCCCTTGTGCATGTACCACCCGTGTTAAATAATCCATCCTTGTCTACCCTGTCAATTCCCCTGAGAATCTTATATGTGGTGATTATGTCTCCCCGAGCTCTTTTGTCTTCCAGCGACGTGAGATGCAGTTCCTTCAGCCTTTCCTCGTAACTCATGCCTCTTATTTCTGGGACTAGCCTAGTGGCATACCTCTCAACGTTTTCCATTTTATCTAAGTTTCCACCTGTGTCCCCTTGTTCGTGCTGAAGAGTTTGTCCCACCCGTGCTGAAGAGTTTGTCTTTGTCCATCCTGTCAATTCCCCTGAGAATTTTGTAGGTGGTTATCATGTCTCCCCCTTACTCTTCTGTTTTCCAGGGATGTGAGATTCAGCTCCTTTAGCCTTTCCTCGTAGCTCATATCTCTCAGTTCCGGGACGAGTCTGGTGGCATACCTCTGAATCTTCTCTAACTTTGTCTTGTGTTTAACTAGGTATGGACTCCAGGCTGGAGCTGCATACTCCAGGATTGGTCTTACATAAGTGGTATACAGGGTCCTGAACGATTCCTTACACAAGTTTCTAAAAGGCAGTTCTTATGTTGGCCAGTCTAGCATATGCCGCTGATGATATCCTTTTGATGTGGGCCTCTGGGGACAGGTTCGGTGTGATATCAACCCCCAGATCTTTCTCTCTATATGACTCTTGCAGGATATCACCTCCCAGATGGTACCTTGTGTTCAGCCTTCTGCTCCCTTCGCCTAATTTCATTACTTTACACTTTCCTGAGTTGAACTTTAGTAGCCATTTTCTAGACCATTCCATCAGTTTGTCCAGGTCGTCCTGTAGTCTCCATCTTCATCTGTCTTGATTCTTCTCATAATTTTTGCATCATCAACAAACATTGAGAAAAATTAATCTATACCCTCTGGAAGGTCGTTGGCATATATTAGAAACAGGATGGGTCCAAGTACAGAGCCCTGTGGGACTCCGCTGGTGACATCTTGCCCCTTTTATGTCTCTCCCCTCACAGTTACTCGCTGTTTCCTGTTGCTTAGATACTCCCTTATCCACTGGAGCACCTTGTACTCACCTATTTGTGCTTGCGGGGGTTGAGCTCTGGCTCTTTGGTCCAGCCTCTCAACTGTGAATCAACAGGTGTACAGGTTCCTGAGCCTATTGGGCTCTATCATATCTACACTTGAAACTGTGTATGGAGTCAGCCTCCACCACATCACTGCCTAATGCATTCCATTTGTCAACTACTCTGACACTAAAAAAATTCTTTCTAATATCTGTAGTGGCTCATTTGGGCACTCAATTTCCACCTTGTGTCCCCTAGTGCGTGTGCCCCTTGTGTTAAATAGCCTGTCTATATCTACACTGTCAATTCCTCTGAGAATCTTGTACGTGGTGATCATATCCCCCCTAACTCTTCTGTCTTCCAGCGAAGTGAGGTTTAATTCCCGTAGTCTCTCCTCGTAGCTCATACCTCTCAGCTCGGGTACTAGTCTGGTGGCAAACCTTTGAACTTTTTCCAGTTTGGTCTTATGCTTGACTACATATGGACTCCATGCTGGGGCTGCATACTCCAGGATTGGTCTGACATAGGTAGTATACAAAGTGCGATGCGTGCGATGCGTGCGTCCATCCGTCTGTCATCCGTCTGTTTTAAGGAGGGTTTTATCTCCCATTTGTTATCTTTTAAAGTTTTTAAATGAAATGTTTAGCTAATTTTAAACATTTGGAGATAAAATTTTAAATAATTTTATTTACTTTTTTTTTTAAATATCTGAATTTTAAATAAATTTTTAAATATCTGAATTTTAAATAAATTTTTAAATATCTGAATTTTAAATAAATTTTTAAATATCTGAATTTTAAATAAATTTTTAAATATCTGAATTTTAAATAAATTTTTAAATATCTGAATTTTAAATAAATTTTTAAATATCTGAATTTTAAATAAATTTTTAAATATCTGAATTTTAAATAAAGGCTTTATTTAGCAATAAATTTATTTAGCTTTATTTAGCAATAAATTTATTTAGCTTTATTTAGCAATAAATAAAGGTACAAAGCACATGGGAATTGTGCTCATAATATTTCAATTTTTGTTTGTTTTGATCATTCATTAGTGGTAATCTTCTTTTCACAGAAGTGCTCGTTCACACTGAGGACCACGACCCCATCTTCAAGGAGGACGACGTCAGTCACAGAGAAGAGGTCATAGAGGAGGTAGGTGAAGGTGTTCTGTGGTGAGGTGGTGTGGGAGTGTGTCTCCTGTGCTCCAAGAATAAGGACACCAATTTGTGAACGGAAAGCAAATTGGAAACCTCATCTTGTGTTGTTGTGTGGTGTGTGTGGTTATCTTGAGATGATTTCGGGGCTTTAGTGTCCCCGCGGCCCGGTCCTCGACCAGGCCTCCATCCCCAGGAAGCAGTTCGTGACAGCTGACTAACACCCAGGTACCTATTTTACTGCTAGGTAACAGGGGCATAAGGTGAAAGAGAGACTGCCCATTGTTTCTCGCCGGCGCCCTGGGATCGAACCCGGGACCTACAGGATCACAAGTCCAGCGTGCTGTCGACCGGCTCTCCCTGGTGTGGGAGACTATCCTACCCCCTCCTCCCCAACCATTGTTCTCAACCCTCCCTCTGTTTGTCCATACTAAATTAACCCTTGTCAACTCTTTATTTACAGCTCTTGGTCATTTGTTTCACAAATTATTATTATTTGTTATTTTTTTGTCGTCAATAAATAATCAAGCATTTTAATTACAATGGCAATGACAGCCTTTAATAAATGCAAAAGAATTTTGTACCTATACCCTGGCTTTATTTTTTTTTTACGAGGTTGTGAATAGTGAGGTTCGGTGATATTAAAATGTATTACAATGTTTCTGTTGCTGATGAAATGTTGTTTGAACAGATCATTATAGACGAGAGTGGGAGTCCGACAGTGGAAGAGCAGCCGCCCACCACCCCCCCTCCCACGCTAACCGACAATTCCGACATGGAGGGCAATATACAGATCCACACGACTGTAACGGATGAACGACAGGTCTCCATCTTCGCTCAGCCCGGCATCCTGGCAGGTGCGTGGTCACTCCTTTCACTTTGGTCTCCTCCCTGTGGTCATTTCCTTCACCTTGATCTTCTCCAGGTGATCACTCCCATCACCTTGGTCTCCCCCAGGTAGTCACTCCTGTCACCTAGGTCTCCTCTAGGGGGTCACTCCCTTTACCTTGGTCTCCTGCAGGTGGTCACGGATGTAAGCTTGAAATGTGTCATAGAGGTGTTAGAAAGTTTTCCTTCAGTGTAAGAGTAATGGGTAAATGGCATGAATTAAAGGAGTAGGTTGTAGAGGCAAACTCCATTCAAAACTTTAAAAGCAGGCATGATAGGGAAATAGGTCAGGAGTCATTGCATTAGACAACCAGAGGCATGAAAAGTGAGATCATCACACTCACACATACACAGCTACTAGGGAAGATAGGAAACTTAACCAATAGAAATGGCCTGCAAGAAGATCTGGACAAAATGTGTATGGCGTACACCGTATGTAGAATAACATTCTACACACTGTTATTCTACACAGTAGAATAACAACATACTGGAATGAATGATACGGAAGGAAATGCAGAACAGAACCAGTGAGGAGTAGAGGTGCCATAGGTATAATCAGAGAATACTGAACATCAGAGGTCCACAGCTGTTCAACACCCTCCCAGCAAGCATTCAAAATATTGCTGGAACAAAGGAGGATGTATTCAAGAGGCAATTAGATAAGTTCTTGCAAGAAGTGCCTGACCAACCAGGCTGTAGTGGATATGTGAGCCTGTAGGCCATGCCAAGCTTGGCTTGTTGGACCAAGCTCTCACAAGTTGAGCCTGGCCTCAGGCCGGACTCGGGAAGTAAAAGAACTCTCGGAACCCTCTCCAGGTATGGTCCAGGATTCACATGTGGCAAATATAATTTAATGTGAATAAATGCCACATTATGGAATGTGGAATAGGAGATAATATGCTATACACAACCTACAAATTATGTGAAAAAGCTTTAAAGAATTCTGATAAAGAAATAGATATAGGGGTGGTCACCTAAAGACCACATAAAGAACAGTGTGCAAGGAGTGTGCGCTTACGCGGTCCAACTTTAGAATCACTTTTAAGCATGAGGATGGAGAAATATTAAAGAAATTGTTCATGACCTTTATGAGACTAAAGTATTCATATGCAGAGGTTGTAAGGTGCACATGCATACCTCAAAAAACACATCAGTAAATCGGAAAAGGTCCGGAGCTATAAAAAAAAAAAAATCAATAAAACAGGAGCTACAAGGAGAGGTTAGAGGTGTTAAATATACCATAGCTAGAACGTAGAAGAAAAAGTTGATATGATCACTAAAATATAAAATAGTAACAGAAATCGACGAAATTTATAAGTGTTTCAAAATGGCAACTCCAAGAACAACACAACATAGGTTCAAACTAAGGAAAGGAAGCTGCTGAAAAAATATTTGAAAATTCACTTCTGCAAGCAGTGGGGAAGACAGTTGGAACAAGTTAAGTGAGAAGGTGGTGGAGGCCAAAACGTCAGTAGTTTCAAAGCTTCATACTGGGAAGACGGGACACCACGTGTGTAATTCTCATCCTGAAAGTACACTTAGGTAATTACATTTATATATGTACAGTACTGTATATGTAATTAACCTCCCCCCCCACCCTTCCTTTCTCTCCTCTCTCCTCCCCCCCCCCCTCTACTCTCATTCTTTTATTTCATGTGCATAAGGAAAACATATTTGATTATATCAATATACTGGTAATTGTTGTGGCCTTTATACTGCTACTTGTATTTAACACAGTTATCATACAAAGAGATTTCTGTCCACAGCATTCATCGGTGGTGCAGTAGTTGGGCTCTTATGTGCCATCCTACTGGTGATGTTCATTGTCTACCGCATGAGGAAGAAGGATGAAGGCTCATATCCCTTGGATGAACCAAAGCGCATGCCTCTCACCTCATCCTACTCTCCCAATGATAAGGAGATCTATGCCTAAACTATCTCCTCTCTCAGAATACCAGCGGCAGCAGGGAGGGGGTCCTTGACTTCCTTATCCCCACCCCGAAAACCAGTAGAAAATGACCAAGAAATTAATGGTACAATGTCACCCACCACCACACCCACTGTACCACTACTGTGTTTGGCTGGGATGAGGGAATTAATAGTATCCCAACCCCTACCATGTAGGGCAACGTATTAGGACAAAATAAGTTCAGAAAACTTTACAAGCGATCAAAATATCAAAATTTTCTTCCCTCGTATTCCTCCAATATTTTGAGGGAGCTGTATTTGGGATGCATGTTAAATTAATTTTTTAAATATTATGGAATTGGTTTTATAGGATCCTGATTATTCATTCTTTTAGTTAATTTATCATTTATATCTGATAAATTATTCCTTAAAAACTATGAGCATTTAATAACAGGAATAAACAAGATCCTAGATAACCAAGGCCTTCATTGTGAATGCATTGCACTATTTTGGGACCCAAAGAGTGAATAATAACATCATATCAACGCAAGCATTTTTATGCTGTTTATTGTAGCAACTGACCAATAAGGGGAAGTTCAGCTGTTAATATCATATTTGTTCGTGGTTCTCAATTCATCGGTAATGAGTTCACTAATCGCTCATATTGCCAGTCTTGCTGGCTCCATGCCAGCTCAAGAAAAAACAGGGTAGACAAATAGGTTCATTTTTTCAGTTATGTGCACCAAGAGTTTCAGTTGGGAACCAGGAATCTATGTTTTTAACCTCCTCCTGGAATATGGAGGATTTCTAATTCAAGTTTGATTAAGAAACGTGCTTTTGAGCTATACATCCTTTTGGGGCCGCCTTTTATATTGGAGAATGTTTTGTCCTTGTAATTATTCCATGCAATGTTTTAATTTGTTTAACTTTGAGACACTTTGACCATTTCCAAATAATACCTGCCATTAAAAATACATTATACTCTATCATTTTTACTATACTTTTTTATGACGTTAGTACTGTATTAGTGCTGTATATACAATACACATTTCCATCGTGTAGAAGGCACAACGTATTGTGTAAGTGATGGTGAGTAAAAGAACCACCCCTCGTTCCATGACATATTTCCAATTAGAATTTCACATTTTTTTGTTTTTTGATCCAGACTCTTAAGGACATTTGATTCTCTCGGTTTGGTATTATGTTTAAAGAAAATGAGGGTCTAGCTTCTGTTTATTTTTATTTGGAAGGATTATGATCTGGTCGTTCATTTTGCAGCAAAAACACAACCCCACTTCATGGCTAATTACTCAAGGGTGTGACTGAATCCCCCAGTATAAAAAAGGTGGTTTATTTTAGCACTTAATTTTTATGTTCACTTTATTTTTAAATTAATTTTTTATTTTTCATTTGACAAGCATTTGCAATACTGTATATGGTGTTAGAGAATGGGTCTTATTGAGGGGAAATTCCTGCCTTATTGTAATAATATTTTACTCTTTGAATGTGATGCTCTTGACCCAGTCATATATTTTATGACTTGAAGGTTAGAAACAAAATATTTTGTGAGATTGTGGAAGATTGTTTTGATATTTAATATTACTTTCTATATTATATAATAGTCAACACCTTCATTTATTATTTGCAATGAGCACAGTAGTAGTTAGGTTGACAACAGGAATTGCTTGTTGTGTTAAGGGCTACCCGGCTTATCTCTTATCTCAATAAGCAGAGGCTTCACTGCTGGACTCTGGTGCAATGCAAGTCTTGTTCCGCCACATGGGCCTAGAATTTAGGCTTATCTAGTGTTGGCGAGGACATTGTGCACACATTGTGTGGGGATGAGGGAGGGGGGGGATGTTGGTTAGTACTGTTGACGGGTTATCCTAGCTTAACTCCCCCCCATCATAGTGAACTGGGCCTGCCTTGCTTCACTAGTATTGTGCTAAATCTTCCAGTCTTGAGTGACGTGCTCTGACTCTGCCTCCGTAATCTTGGCAGGTTTTTTGGTATGGGTTTCTCAACACTCATATTGGGATTTGCTTATACAGTATGACAATATTTAATTTAATTATGGCTTTGGATTGGGTATTTGAGCTCAATTGTAAAATAAACAAAATGGGATTTGAAGGTGATGTCTTTTTTTTAATATGTATTTTATTTACTCGTAGGATAATCGAACTCACTTTCTTGTACTGTAATGGATTATTTATGTATAATGAAAAGCAAAAATATATACAAATTGGGATGGGAACATTACATAATTACTCACACAAGCAATAATGGTAAAGTAATGACCTGGAACCATAAGGAAATAGTAGCTCAACATTATTCCATGATATGATATTAATGCAGTCCACCTGCCAAAACAAAGGCCGGACAGAAAATGTATTTGCTAAAACACAGGACACATTTTGTCTTGCAAAACAAATTTAACATGTAAATTGCTCTGCTGGGATTGAACTTTGCTCCAGTGGTACAATAAATCTCAAAGCAATCCTTAAATCAGGGGTCAAATATGTTTTACAGAGACTGAAGGGGTTTTAATATATTTTTATAATTGGATTGGATTATCAGTCAATGAATTTTTTAATGCAGCATTATCTTTTGATCTTAATAGGTTGTTGTTTTTTATCAAACAACAACATTGAAAGCTTCCTCCCATTATTTTCATTTCGTCTAAGAGATAGTTTTGTTACATACATGTGCGTGTGTGTGATGTTTAAGAGAGCTTGAGTAGAGATCTGCAGTGACTGAGAAATGACCCACAGACAGACATTATGCATTTATACCAATGGGAGGAAGTACGGCTGTGCAACTCACACTGTTCAAGCATAAGGTGTTAGAAAATGATTTTGAAGGTGCATGTGTGTGTGTGTGCATTTCCCACCGCCAAGTCCTGCTGAGTGCACCAGCTGATTGACAATCATCCAGTTATAAATGAAGGGAAAAAAAATAAAGCTACTGACCACAGTCTGATAGTGCAGACATAAATGTACAGTACTTGATTTCATTAGTTTTTGTAAACAAGATGCACAATGTGCAGGCAGCCACGCAGAGTAATAGACACTGGATATAGATTTCGATTTGCAAACTAGACAAAGTTTTTGTAATGAAATGTTACAGTATTTTGAAAATGAAATTTCTACCCAGTGCCAGTGTATGTGCTTCATTATCAGTTTTATAAATTTGTTTAATTTATAATTGTTTTACCATACCATTTGAGTTTAGTAATTGCTGTCAAAAGTATTTTAAAATTTTACCAATATTGGCTGTGTTTTTAAAAGAAATGAACTTTATTTATTTACTCATTTATAAATTTGCATATAAAACTAAACAAGGTGAGAGGGTGGCCCTGGGCAAGTTTGTGCAACTGCTCATGCACATACTCGCGCACACTCGCATGCACACACAAACACATACACATATGCATGAACACACACAAACACACATTTACACACATTTGCGCACACACACACACACACACACACACACAAATAAATTTAGACACACAAAATTATACCCACACTCAAACTTTCATAACTTTCCTCGGGTTATCGGTAAGTGCTGACTCAATGTAAGCGTTCACTGGCATGCTCCATGTGCTGTGGAGGTGTGGTAGAAACTGTACTGGCCTGAGGTTCACTCTATGTATTATTCTAAACTAACCAACTAACTAGCAGTCACTTTATTAATGTGTTGTACTGCACAACTGTTTTATAACATGTCTGTTCCAGTCCAATCCGAACCTTTAGATTTAGCCAGGGCATCTCGGGGGAGAGTTTTCCATTGATCAATTGTGCCAAGTATATTTTCGTATCTTTATTCATATTATTTAATTAACAGTTATTAAGAACACTCATTCAGATATTTTTTTTTTAATTTTGAAGCTTCTGGATTCCAAGTATTATATTGTAGTAATCTTATAATGTTTAATTTAGAAACTACTGTCACATTATATAGGTCACTTACTCAAAAATTTTAGAGCTTATTTGAAACCACAGAAACCGGAAGGTCTCAGGTAATCAAATGTTCATGTTTTTGTCTCTATTAGTTTTTAAATTATTCTTGAGAGCTGGAGGAGAGATACCTTACCAGTCTCCTCAGTGTTCCAGCAAGCAGTGTTAAGAAGCTGTCAAAGTTTTTCACCACAGAAACCATTCTTCATAAGAACTTTTTTAAAACTTGGCAGGATTCTCTTATCAGAGCTGTATGTGTACAAATGTGGTGAGATCAATAAGCAAGTCATGTAGGTCACTAATAGACTTTAATCTTGTGTATATAAACAAGAAACAGGGAGTCCTAGAGAGGACCTGCCATTGACTTGAGTGTGACTGATACTGTCTGAGATAAGTATCAACTGGGGACTCCTGGCTGTCACTCGCTCAGCTTCATAACCACCTACCTGCACTCGCCTTAATCACACCAGTCTTTTATTGTTTGTTTTGTACAGAGAAGCTGAATTCTGGTGGTAGTTCCCAACACATGGTATATAGTTTCTATTTTTATTATATTAATAGTAGAGAAAGATCTTTTATGTTTAAATTTGGTATTAATATGTCAGTCAGTTATTTTGAATAGCATATAATGTCACTATTGTATATAGCCTCTATGGGTGATGCCACAGATGAAACATTTGTAATGGTGATAGCCAAAGATACAAGTTGGTAGTGAGTTGAAGATGTGTGTGTGTGTATGAGGGAGTGGAGTATCACCAAGGTGTTGTCTTGCTGAGGGAGCTGACCAGTGGCTGTGTCGGCTGATCCGAGCCTCCGCTAGCATTAGTCACAGCGGCTGTTTTTTCTCATTTCACAGTAGGTAGGCAATGAAGACCACCATACTTTAGACTTGCATCAGCTGACTCTGTCACAATTGTGTGTATAGTATTTTGTAAAGGTGAGTTTGGGTCACAAGGATGTAGGTGGTCCCCAGTCTAACTCATTTTGGAAGATGATCATTAAGAGCACTGGGCAACTCTTGCTACTGTTTAACGCATCACTATCAGGAAATGTAATAAAAAATTAACCAAATTTTTAATACAAATCTAGAATTTTCAATGAATAACCCACACTGCATTTACAAAATTAAAAGTTAATGTTTACAAATTGCTTTGTGAAAGTAAAAAGTTGTTCTGTGCATGCTTGTGATCCTGCGTCCAATGTCATATTGTAAACTGTATATTAACGTTCATACTGATATCCTTTCCTAGACTGTTCATCTATACGGGGTCCTTTTGTACTTGTATGACTGACAACCTTAGAGTAACATGTGTTCAGTAAGTAGTACTTGGAAAATAAATCATTTATGGAGCAGTTTTTTTATTATCCTGAGTACTATCATCATCTACTGGGACCAGTTGAAGCTGACCTCAGGCTGGCCTTGGGGAGTATAAGAACTCCTGAAACCCTCTCCAGATATACTCCAGGTATACCTAAGGTATACCTGGATATACTTAAAAAAAAAGAAATATAATTAAGTGTATGAATACCACATTTTAAAAATGGAAAGTTATGTTTGTCTTGAAATATTTCACAAAATCTTTTAAAAAAATCACTAAATTATATTGAAAGAATTAGACATGAGAAACACAAGTAAAGGTCCACTACAAAAGTATAGTAGTTATGCAGTACTGCATACTTCATAGTAAATATTTTGATAAGAAACACTAACGTTGAGGAAACTCTATTTGTAAATAACATTTTGCCTATAAGTGAATTTTGAAAGTAATAATTTAGCAAGTATGGTAAAAATTGTATATTTTGATGGAGGGCATGGTGGCTGCAGCTTCTAAATGCTGACTTCTATTGTTTGTTTTCTTCTTGGATAATGAGTTTTGCATCCATTAGAGTTCATGGTGCTGCTTCTGATTCCCCGTATGACAGAAGCATTGTTGACATTACCTACCAGGCAAGGATACAGTACGTATTTTATTTGCAAAAACTTTCATTCAAGTTCCTAGATGTTTCACTTACATATACAGTACTGCACTTTTTCACATTTTAACCTACATGTTATAGTGTTAATCCTCAGTCATGGCAACCTAGTTGTTAGTTTTTCTATACAGAGGTAGGTACAGGTGCAGACGACGACTACTGAGTCCTGTTAGCAGGTTGAGAACTTGCCCTTCACATAGCCTTACCCACTAATTTTTCATGGATGAAGAGAGGTGACTAGTTAACCCTCCCTGGCCAGGACTAGAACCCAGACCAAATTGCAAGGTGCCGGCAAGTTCTGCCTCTGGATGGGGATGATGATAGTGGTGAATGATCTGTGCACAACCCATGCATGGTAGTTGCTTTATTGCATGTGTCTGAGATGTTATCTGCTTTCCCTAATTGGATATATTTGGTATTTAAGGCATTGGATGGTATCAGAGATGTATTTGCATTCGTCTTCAAGGAACCACTTCCCACACAATAAAAATACAAACCCATCTCAAGCACCCCAATCCAAACTATTCTTCCGCCCATATTCTTAAAAACTCCTACCCTTATCCCATCTATACCCTATGTGCAATTAACCACAACACCATATGCTAGCTCATAGCCACACACTAATTCACACCACTCATCCACATCTCTACTCAAATCCCATCCACAACCAACCTCATCAGTCATGTCACCCATATCCCCCAACCCACATCACCGACTCATTATAGCATCACACTCCCACCAAACCTTACTTGTTTCCACTCACTTATTGAAGGAGGGCCAGGAATGAGTACCTCGGGGTGAGAAAAGAAGCAGAGATAATTTGAAATTATTGTAGCAGATAAAGCAAAGGCTCAACCTAAGCTGCTTCACAGCCACATAAGAAGGATGTGACTAAATTAAGGACAGAGAAGGATACATTTACAGAGACTGAAAGAGATTGTGAGGAGTTAATTCCAGGAGATCGTCACCTTCAATGGAAATGAATAGGATCTTATCAAACTGAACTGGAGGACTTTGAGATTACCAGAGATGGAGTAAGAAGGCATCGGCTGAAGCTGGTCTCGGATAAGGTGGTGGAACCAGAGAGAATATCACTGTGTAGTCACAGTGTGAGATACGTCAGAATATTAGAGAGTATCACTAAAGAGCCTAAGCTCTTTGCTGGCTGCATACTGTACATAATTGTACATAATATATATGTACTGCTTATATATATAAGAAGTCACAAAGTGGTAAAACTACCAGCAAGATGGATGACAGCCAATGTAGTGGCAATGTACAAAAAGGGAGACAGAAAACAACAGGCCAGTATACTTTCATTGCATATCATGCAGGTGATGGGGAAGACAATAAGAAAGAAGTTGGAAGGACATCTAAGAAAGAAAGATTATATAATGCATAATTCTCATGGGTCATATAATTTTGTCCTCACACTCCTGGTAAATTGTTATAACCAGTTGACAGAAAATGGATAAAACATTAACTGACTGTTGTCTTTTGGAATGTTAAAAAGCTCATGCCATGTAAGCTATTTGATCTGGGTTCAAGTCTTGGTCAGGGAGGATTGACTGGGTGCCAATCCTTAATTGTTTGCCCCTGTTCACCCAGCAGTAATTAAGCACCTGGTTGTAAACCAATTGGTTGGTCATATTCCCCATGAACCATGGGAAGGGAAAACTCTCAGCCTGCTGACAAGAATCAGAAAGTACTTACCTATCAGTGACTATGGGGAAGTGAGGTCTAGCTCTCTCTGCCTTGCCTGTTAGCCCTGTTGTACCTGTTGCATTAAAGATTCACTATTCTAACATAATAATTAATTTTTGATAATTTTTGATAATCAAAAATAATTTTGATATCAAAATCTTTGTCAAACCTGTCCTTAAAGTTGTGAGTGAGGTGGCTTTCACAACTGTTTCCTCTTTGTACATTCCACTTGTTGACCACCTGTACAAAGTATGAATATTTCCTTATATTTCCTTGTAAGGAAATACCAAAACATTGTAAGGAACTTTGACCACCTTGACAATTATCTCACTTCCACTACCACTACTATGGAAATGATATCTTGTGTGTTATCAAATGTGGCTAATATGCTACTTATATCAATGGAACCATATATTCCCCTTGTTGATATGGCAAGATACAATACAATATTGTTATCATTTTCAACCTATTCTGGAAAATCAACTAGTATAATAAAGCTTAACATGACGTGTTTGGGCCACTATGAAAACAAAATATTTGAATTTAACGTGTCCAAATGAGACTGCTGTTATTGATGATTTGAAGCTGCATACAGTATTGATATGCTTTATTCTATAGGCACTAATGTTCCTCCCTCTATATTTCAGCCAAGGACATGAATTGTCCTTGGCATTCTAAAATACAGTAGTGCTATCATCCAAGTTGACACATGCACTCAACCCTCTCACTAGAAACTACTGTATCTAGTACCCTTAATATACAGTAGTACCTCCTTTTACGAATTTAATCCGTTCCCACAGACGGTTCATAAACCGAAACGAATTTACCCATTAGAAATTATGTAAATTGAATTAATCCGTTCCACACTCCCAAAAATTTTAACTTCAAAATACATTTCATACATAATACTACAAATATTTTGTATTACAGTATGTGTAAGTTATATCTTACCTTTATTGATAATTCTTGTTGGCCTATGGAAGCCTGTTAGGAAGGGGGGGAAAGAGGAGAGGTGTTAGTGTTTGAAAGGGGGAGTCCCCTTCCATTATAACATCAGGCACTGATAACTTCTCTGGGGTACTCTCTCTCTCCTACGTTTTGCAGGCATACAACTAGGACCTGGTTGCGGCTCACTGCTTGCTTGTTTTACTAAGAACCTGTCTATAGACACTTGTTTTTTTCCTACGTTTTAGCACATGTCTGTAGTGAGACATCATATTGTCATTAAATACAGCTATTCATGAAAATTGTTACAAAATATCATACCAAGTATTATCTAAATAACTGTGCTCCAATATGTAAGTTTATAGAGATAATCCTAAGGGACAATATCATTCACCGTCTGACAATGCACAATCTTATAAAAGCATTATAGCACATTTTTTGTAACACATTTTTTGCACAAATCTTCCTGTACATCCTGTACAGTATAAGAAACCTGCTCACATTTCTGGAAAGTGTTACCATGTCTATTACACAGATAAATGACTTCCAATAGATGTAGTGCACATGGAATTAATGGTAAAATACTTGAATTGATAAAACAATGGATTAAAACATAGCAAAGGGGTCGTCCTAACAAATGAGACTAACTAGAAAAACGTTGTGGGTTCCATTTTAGGGCCAACTCGTCTTTTCTTTTTTGTAATATAAATCAACAACAGAGCACAAGCTCCTGAAATTTGCAGGTGAAAGAAAAGATCAGCATGCAGAAGATGGCAAATGCTCTTTAATCTTTAAAAGTGAAGTACCTTATGCATGTATGCAATACAGTAATGATACACCACATAACTACCATATATAAATACAGTACAGTAATATGATTCAGCAGCAGATTGAGAAAGAAAAGGACTTTGAAGTAATGATTCACCAGTCTTTAAAAACTGCTTAGCAACTAAAGGAGCTGTAGAAAATAAAGACAAAAATACTTAACAAATTTTTAACTGAAACGAAAAGGTAAGATAGTTATCAGGAGAAAGGATTAAGCTATTACGACTATATAACACTATATAGAGACTATCACTCTATCATCTAATTGAAATGCTTGGACAGCCTAAATGATAGGAGAAATGGTCATTCAGCAATACCCAAACACGGAAAGCTAGTTCCTGAGAGGACAGTACTGTAGTTAGTGTATAGCCAAAGGTACTGGGTTCAATTTCAAGGCAGGACAAAAGCATTTGTGTAACGTTTCCTTTCACCAGGTGCCTCTGTTCACTTAGCAATAAATAGGTTGACCCCAGCTTCCTGTTCTTGTTGTGATAACTGGAGATGATGGCCCTTATGTAAAATTTAGGTAAACATAGTTAATACAGTACAAACAACAATTATGTAACCAGAAATGTCAATGTAATTTTATATAAAGTAGAAATGAAAATGTGACAATGGTAAACACCCACTGGGGGTCTTATTAGGACCTTCGTGTCATCCTCTGTCATTTTTTTGTGTGTGTGGAATTGCTCAAAAGGTGAGTATTTGGTGCACCATAACCTACTACTCACAAATTGCTACCTTGTCTTCCTGACTTGGTGCTTTCTTATGATAATTACCACTCACAGGATGAGTGCGAGATACACAATAAACCATCACTCACATGGATGAGTGTGAGATACACAATAAACCATCACTCACAGGATGAGTTTTTGGTGTACAATGAAGTACTGCTCACACGATGACTATGGGTTGTCCAATAAATACTCATAGAAGGAGTATTTGGTGTACAATAAACTACTGCTCACAGGATGAGCACAGAGTGTACAGTATAATTACCACTGCACAAGATTAGAATGGGATGCTCAATAAACTACCACTTGCACGATGATTATAAGGTGCAACACAAACTATATCACACATGATAGATGTGAGGTGCACAATAAACTACCACTCCCAAAACTCTTGCCCGAAACGCAGTGCGTATTAGTGGCTTTAGGCATTGTATGTACTAGCACTATCTAGAAATCCAACATTATGTTTGTAACTCATCTTGTATGTATGTACCTTTTACCTGAATATACATTTTATTTTATTTTATTTGACTCATCGGGTGAGTATAGAATACACAAACTACCATTCGCAAGGTAAGTATGGTGTGCACAATAAACTACCACTCACAAGATGAGTATGTGATTTACAATAAACTACTGCTCACAAGATGAGCATGTTATGCACAATAAACTACTGCTCACGAGATGAGAATGTGATGCACAATAAACTACTGCTCAGAAGATGAGTATGTGGTACACAATAAACTACCACTCGCAAGATGAGTATGTGGTGCATAATAAACTACTACTCCTCACAAGATGAGTATGGGGTGCACAATAAACTACCGCTTACAAGATGAGTACGTGGTGCACAATAAACTACCCCCTCACAAGATGAGTATGTGGTGCACAATAAACTACCCCCTCACAAGATGAGTATGTGGTGCATAATAAACTACTACTCACAAGATGAGTATGGGGTGTACAATAAACTACCACTCACAAGATGAGTATGGGGTGTACAATAAACTACCACTCACAAGATGAGTATGGGGTGTACAATAAACTATCACTCACAAGATGAGTATGGGGTGTACAATAAACTACCACTCACAAAATGAGTATGGGATGCACAATAAACTACCACTCACAAGATGAGTATGGGGTGTACAATAAACTACCACTCACAAGATGAGTATGGGGTGTACAATAAACTACCACTCACAAGATGAGTATGTGGTGCACAATAAACTACCACTCACAAGATGAATATGTGGTGCACAATAAACTACCACTCACAAAATGAGTATGGGGTGCACAATAAGCTACTGCTCACAAGATGAGTATGAGGTGTACAATAAACTACCACTCACAAAATGAGTATGGGGTGTACAATAAACTACCACTCACAAAATGAGTATGGGGTGTACAATAAACTACCACTCACAAGATGAGTATGGGGTGCACAATAAACTACTGCTCACAAGATGAGTATGGGGTGCACAATAAATTAACGCTCACAATTTTAAGATGAGTATCAAGTGCACCATAAACTCACTCTCACAGGATGAGTATGATGTGCACAGTAAATTACTGCTTCCAATATGAGTATGGGGTGCACAATAAACTACAGCTCCCAGGATTAATAAGTATAGTGTGAATACAAGATTACTATTCACACGATGAATATGGGGGGTGCACAAGTAACTACCGCTCACAGAATGATATCCTGCTGAGTATCATGCTGCTGTATAATATTATTATTTATGTGGTTATGAAGGGTAGGTCTATCTATCATTTGCCTAATCCTATATGAATTATAACTGAGCCTTTAAGCAAATTAATATATTACAAAGGAATCTTACAAAGTGTCATTAACATAAGTGCCAATGATACGTCTGTGCCAATTTAAAAAAAACAGTTATTGTGAAAACGCAGCATGAGAATCATATTATTTTTTTAAACAAAGATTTATATCAAGGATCGCATGTGTGACGCTGAGTCTAGTTTCCGTTTTCTTTGTTATCAGCTTCCCCTTCCCCCTTCTTCCCCCCTACCCCCCCCCCCATCATCCTCACAGAGACCTGTGGATCTTATTGATATATTTTAAAGCTGTGGTGTTGGTCTTGGTCATATTACGAGGCCTTCTTGGTGCGTTTGTTCCCCTCTTTATCCCGTTATGAAATTCTAAGAGGAAAATTATATTATTATTCAGAATATGATTTTATGGCACCACTTGTTTTGTTTACCACAATAAAGCATTTGAGTTGGATTTTATATGGTGATATGAGTATACAAACAGTACAAAATAAAGTATTTGATAAACTTAATGTATAAGTTGATTCTTATTTAATTTTTGATGTTATTTTGTTTTATCACGCTTTCTTTCGTCTATATATAATCGTAAACAGTTATACAATACAGCCAACTCACATGAAAACCGTGTAGTAATATACAAATATAAAACCCGTAATGATTAGTACAAAAAAAATTGTACAGGATTTCAGCAAGTTTAGTAATGCATAAATCACAAATACAATCAGAATAATAACTACAGGAGGTTTAATTTCTGGATGCTTAGCACGTAGTGAGGTGGGAGTTGAGTGAGGGAGCGAGGCGTTGGGGTGGTGGCAACAATGAGGCAGAGGCAAGAGACATAGGGTCAAGATGGAAGGTTGGTTCAGTGTTGTGGTGGGGAGGATGTGGTGAGAGCCACGCAAGGCTCGCGACGCGCTCGGTAAACCATGTGTTGTGACCAACCCGCGGGAATCATGACCACAGGAACATGGGCCACATAAAAAACATAAGTGAATTGCTGCCAGACGAGCCGCTCAAGGACCCGTTCGAGGATGAGATCCACTTCAACAACACAGTCAGGGAATATATTGTAAGTGATCGATTATTTCTGGGCGTTTAAAGCTAATAATTCTAACTTACTTCTCTATGTTAAAACTGCATAGAAAGAGAGGTTTAGTTTGTTATTGTTGTTGGTTTGAGGGACTTATTCTTATGGTTAGCTTTTTTAGTATATGAATGTAGTATATCAAGAGATAGTTGAGCTGATAAGTTTATTATGGTATTCATAGACTATAATTGTAAGGATGTTTTGGATAATACCGTGATCTGTATCTTGCATGAAGTTTTGAAGTCTACACCAGTCTCCGTGGTGTAGTGGTAAGACACTCGCCTGGCGTTCCGCGAGCGCTTTGTCATGGGTTCGTATCCTGGCCGGGGAGGATTTACTGGGCGCAAATCCTTAACTGTAGCCTCTGTTTAACTCAACAGTAAAATGGGTACTTGGTTGTAACGAGTCTTCGCGGCGGGGATCGTATTCCAGGGACCTGCCCGAAACGCTACCCGTACTAGTGGCTGTACAAGAATGTAACAACTCTTGTATATATCTCAAGTCACCCAGTTTGTGGCAGCTTCTCATCATTTTGTTGACCAGGGTTTTGCAAAGTGCTTGGCTTATCCATAAAAAGTTGTTTTATTAACTTTGTAGTTGGTAATTGTGTTGTAGCTATGCACTGAACAATGTGTTATACATGTGGTAATGTATTGATGTATTGTGGGTTAGATGGTGTTTTTATTACATCTGGCAAATTCCTGTTTAAACCATTTGCTCTGTGAATTGGAGTTTCCAACTCTCCTCATATAATGTAACAATACCGGTTAAACTCTTAGTACAGTATTTTCTCTTCAAACTTGTAACACACTAACCCCTTAAGCACACATGAAGAATTAGGTAGATTTCCTGATGTACGTAATTTTTCATAATCAAATTTAAATGTTTATTCGGGTAAAAGAACATACATTGAAGATGAGTTACAAACATAATGTTGGATTTATAGATAGAGCTAGTACATACTATACCTAAAGCCACTAATACCCACAGCATTTCGTGCAAATTTGTTAATTGTTATTTGTCATAAAATATTGTTTATTGATGTTAGGGAAAATAGAACAAAAATTCTACTCATTATAGTTTGGCAGTACTGTGAAGAATTTTGCGTCAAATTCTGAGGGGTAATTTTACAATTACCTATTTGCAATAGATTTCTCCTCATCACTAATATCTTCCCTGTCGATAAATTCCCTTGAAATTTGTCAAGGCATCAATGGTTTTGAGCATGGGTGTTGGACAATAGACTTAACATGGTGCCCATCTGTTTACTAGGGTCCAGGAAGGAAACTAGACTTTCAGGTTTTTTTTCAATATAGCAAACGATTGCCAGGGGTCTCTAGTGCTCGTTGACATCAACATAAATTTGGTGGGTGTTTTGGATATTATATTTGAATTATTATTATAATTATATTATGGGGCACTGATCGGCACACTAGCACCCTATCACTTGAGGGCTAACATTATTCAATTGCATTAAAATTCATGAATGTTATGTTTGATTAGCTACCGAGCCCATAATCTTTGGAAAAATATGCTGTGTATCGGTTCATTATTTCTTACAGAAAATCTCTTCTTTTGTGAATGAGAGACAAATATCAAACAGCATATGACCTACTCACATTCTGCATAATTTAATCAACCCCAAACCTAACCTTATTTCACTTAATAGTACATATGCTAAAAAAAAGTGAATAAAAACTTTGCCAAAAAAAAAAAAAAGATGTTTTACATTGACAAATACAGAAGCAGATACAGTATCTTATTAATTTTCCCTGGAATGCAATCCATTCCAGGGAAATGGAATTGATTAAATTAATTGATTAAAAGTCAGGACTCATACCTCGGAATTCTCAATCGTGCGTCGAGAACGAACCCGACTGTACCACCGGGACCATCTATACTACACCCTCTATCTGTACATAGAACCCACATAATTTTATGATTATCTGGCTGCTGAGGCGATAATCATAGACCTAGATTCTTCATCCACCACTTATTTAGATATGGAAAATCTTGTTATCTATTATGAGAAAAATGGTAGGTGTGAATTGGCTTCATGTACTCTGCTTAACCTAACCAAACCTAGTAAGATTTACATTAGGTGCCCCCCCCCCACCCCACCTCTTTCAAAAATAAAAAATAAAATATTTGGTGCACTGTATGTCGAGGTAGATTGCTTGAGGTTTTTACACACTTATCTCTATAGTTTAATGCTGTATACTGAACTGCTATAATTGTTTCAACAGTTTATTTAATATTTCTCCAATCCACATATTTAAACATGGTTTGGAAATTTGATAGCATTTTCTCCTCATAATGATCTTTATGTGGTCCACAGACTACAGCTATCCAGAACCCCTCGTAGATCTCTCTCCTTTTCATATGTTCTTATTAATATCTTTAAACAATTTGTAGGTGACCTGTGACTTGTTATCCCATATTATGGATTCCATTATGGAATGCTTATTTTTATTGAATTCTATATTCCATGTGTTACTCCACACATTTATTTAGTCTAGGTCATTTTCGAGAGCAGTAAAGTCATCAAAGTCCCTGACTCTCCTTGTGTACTCACCTAGTTGTGTGTGTGTGTGTGTGTGTGTGTGTGTGAGACTAATTACCCAAGTGTAATTACAGTACCAAAGTCTAGTTACAGGATGAGAGCTATGCTCGAGGTGCCCTGTCTTCTCTATAATCTTTGTCATATGATGCTTTGAAACCGCAGATGGTGTTGGCATCAACCATCTTCTTTAAATTTAAAATACCCAGTAATTTGCAGACGAGGAATCACAATAACGTGGCTGAAGTATGTTGACCAGACCACACACTAGAAGGTGAAGGGACGATGACGTTTCAGTCCGTCCTGGACCATTCTCAAGTCGATTGTGAAACGTCGTCGTCCTTTCACCTTCTAGTGTGTAGTCTGGTCAAAATACCCAGTAATTTGTTTTGTTGGGGGTACAGGCAACCTCTGTACGTATATGCATTAGGCTTGTATTGATCCCCCCCCCCCCCAAGGTTTGAATTACTGACTTTCCCCAGGATGCAACCCACACAACAATAGGTACCCAGATTAACTCCTAAGTACCTATTTACTGCTAGGTGAACAGAGGCATTAGGTGAAAGGAACACGCTCAATCATTTCTGCCCCACCGGGGATTCGAACCCAGAATCCCTAATTATGAGTCGAGAACAAACCCAACTGCATTACTTTTCATATGTTTTTATTTTGGCATCTTTGATTTCTTAGCTTATATCTAAGGCTCTTGTTCTTGAATTTGCAGGTTTTAAAAATTCCTCCATGTGAAATGTGATGATTCCTGTCACTATTTTGTGTGTGGTGATAATATCACCTCTTTTACTTCTGTCTTCTGTGTTTGGCATATTTAATACCTCCAGCCTCTCCACATAGCTCTTGTTTTTCAATTCTGGAAACCATGTCTTAGGATGTCTTGGCACCCTTTCTAGTTGATTGATATACTTTTTGAGATATAGACACTATATAACTGCTACATTTTCCTTTTCTGATCTCACAAAAGTTATAAACAATTTACCTAGTGTTTTTGTACTACTGTATATTTAAAAATGTTTCTGACGTTTAAAAGCATAGGGTAGGTTTCTCTCAAAAGATGTGGTACTATGGTGATAGCTTACTCTCCAGAACCACCCCTAGGTCTCTTCCTCGGGTTGAGTTCTGTAATATATTTTTTACATAATTTGTGGGGTTGCTTGTCACCTGTTTTCCCTGCTCCACATTCCATAATATGGCATTTATTCACGTTGAATTCAGTCTGCTGTATTTTACTTATTTACTTTTGTCAAGGTCATCTTAGGACATGGCAATCATTCAAGTCTTTTATTTTTGCTAAAGTCAGCATCATCAACAAACATATTCATATACAGAACAGTAATTTTGTATTCCCTCCGGTAGAGTAGATACAGATGCAAAAGTTCTTTTGTCTGCTCCTGGAAACCATTTTTTTACGCTCCCAGGAACTATTTTTCCGATACCATCTCACATAGGTATTCTTCAGTATAATACCTGTAATACAAGTTTGGCAGCTAAAGCAGCATGTAATAAACATGAAATTGACCTAGACATACTGTGTATTCAGATGGTGGTATTTCTCATGAGCCACATACAACTCGAAAAGGTTTCCTGTACCTTGTAACAACCCGATGTTGTACATTAGCCATTGTACAATATTAATATGAATTAATGCAATTCAATTCCTTATGCAACTTGGTGCAGAAGTCACCTTGCTTATGTTGTGTGCATTTAACTGAGAGCAGCCTCCGTGGTGCAGTGGTAAAACACTCGCCCAGCGCTTTGACCTGGGTTTGTATCCTGGCCGGGGAGGATTGACTGGGCGCCAGTCCTTAACTGTAGCCTCTGTTCACTCAGCAGTGAATGGGTACCTGGTTGTTAAACGATTTGGCGGGTCGTATTCGGGGAAAAATTAGGATTAAGGACCTCGAAATGCTATGCTTCCTAGTGGCTTTACAAGAATGTAAGAACTCTTGTATGTAAAAAAAAAAATGAGAAATATCCACATTCTCCACATGCATATGTTTGAAATATCAGAGATACTAAGACAGTTGTATAAGACTCGGTGAGGTAAGGGGTGATGAAATATAAATTTTTTTGCTCCAGGAATCCCTTTTTTTCCACTCCTAGAATCCTTTTTTTTTTCTCTCTTGGAATCCTTGTTTTTTCCCACTCTTGGAATCTTTTTTTCCACTCCTAAAATCCTTGTTTTTCCCACTCCTGGAATCCCCTTTTTCCACTACCAAAATCCCTTTTTTCCACTACCAAAATCCCATTTTAACATTCCCAGAATCCCTCTTATTCCATTCCAGAATCCCCCTTTTCTGTTCCCGGACTCCCCTTTTCTCCAATCCCAGAATACAGTATCTCATTTTTCCATTCCTGAAAATTTTTCCCCCATTTTGTTCCCAGAATTTCCCCCATTTCCATTCCCATATTTCCCTCTCCTTTTGCTGGGTCACTGGATGAAGTTAGTACGGCACCACTGAAGCCTCGGAGCACTGATTAAGTTTGTTTTATCAGTACAGTACTGGTATTATAATTATAAATATTACTTGCACCAGTATGAGAATAATAATGATAATCAAATATCAAGAATTATTTGTACTGAGTTTTACTGAGTTTTTACCGAGTTTTACTGAGTCTAAGTTTCTCTTTACAAGGCACTAGGTGATAAGTGCCTTGCCAGCTTTTGCGATTTGTAAACAAATGTTTTACCAAGACAGTAAAACTTATCGAGGGTGCTGCAGCTTGTCTTAACAGAGATCTTCTTGGATACCTCAGCCTTGCTTGTAAGATTTCCTTCCTGGTGCAAACGATTGTTCGGTAGTCAGCAGTGTTTGAGGGTTAACTGTGCATTTTGCGATGCCAGCCGTATTGTGCAGACCATCCTCCTGTTTAGTTAGTACTTACAGTAACGATGAGGACCATAGTATATATATATTTTTTTTTTTGAGATATATACAAGAGTTGTTACATTCTTGTACAGCCACTAGTACGCGTAGCGTTTCGGGCAAGTCCTTAATCCTATGGTCCCTGGAATACGATCCCCTGCCGCGAAGAATCGTTTTTTCATCCAAGTACACATTTTATTGTTGCGTTAAACAGAGGCTACAGTTAAGGAATTGCGCCCAGTAAATCCTCCCCGGCCAGGATACGAACCCATGACATAGCGCTCGCGGAACGCCAGGCGAGTGTCTTACCACTACACCACGGAGACTACCATATATGACGTAATGGACAATTAGAAAGTAGAAATCGTTACTATTGAATTTGGACAAACCAGAAAATGTTTTGTATTTATGTTGCAAAGAAAACCTAAAAGACAAAAAATAGTGAATAGTACTAAATTCTATTTAATTGCCTTTTGCGTCAATGTTTGTACTATGATGCACATTGTTACAAAAAAGTACCATGTAAACAGGAGGTACTTGTATTGTCGAATGAACAAAAATGGACAGAAAGGCCTACTGCATGTTTGAGGAAATCTATGGATGAGGTATAAATATTTGTGTATGGGAAAATACTGTATAAAACTACTCTAGCAAGATAAAATTATGTATTAAATTAATGGATTAAAAAGGTTAAGGTTTTTTAGAAATGATACGAAATGATACTTCAAGTAACTATTTTGACAGATTTTGTCCATTCCGTAATTCTCTGTAATGATGTAGGTAGCACATTTTAAGATATAAAAGTTTGTAATGCATTAACATTGCGAATCATGTCATACACTGTTGCGCACTAGAGAGACGAGGAAGGGCCAACAGGAGAGAGGGAGTGCCATGGTGTCACTGATAGCGTGGTGCCAGACACATGTGTGGGCTGCTTAATGTCACCCACCAACTGAGTACAAACATGGCTTCTCTTGTCTGCTTAATAGGATGCAACCTTTTTTGTTTAGCTTGTTACATTAACAAGATGTTGCATGCTAGAATGTTGAGTATTCACACGGTGTACGTGTACTCACCTAGTTGTGTTTGCGGGGGTTGAGCTCTGGCTCTTTGGTCCCGCCTCTCAACAGGTGTACAGATTCCTGAGCCTATTGGGCTCTATCATATCTACACTTGAAACTGTGTATGGAGTCAGCCTCCACCACATCACTGCCTAATGCATTCCATTTGTCAACCACTCTGACACTAAAAAAGTTCTTTCTAATATCTCTGTGGCTCATTTGGGCACTCATGCCTAACTGTTATTTGGTAGTGTCAGAGACCTTTGTGTGTGGGTGTCGGCCGTCGCTGGCACAGTGCTTCCTGTTGCCCCATTGTGGCACAAGGTCAACTTATATTCTAGTTCCCTTGACATTAATTGAGGCTACCATATACAGGCAGGTCCAGAGTTTCCCGGCACGGGGCCGAGTATCCGACGCATATTAAATACCACACACCGTTGACCTGCTAGTTAGTAAACCGCACGTGTAGACTGTCCTGGCTTCACACCAGCGATTAAGTACGTGCAATATGAATGAATTAAAGGGAATAGCCAGGTTAGTGTGTTCAGTCATGGTTTGTAATGTGAGTAGGAGTTCAAAAATAGCCTAAAGTATTATTATATCTACGTCATCACTGCTCCTTAAACATCCCTATTATATCCTAGTTTAACATCCTGCCCTGTCTTAACCTAAGACGAATAATTAGAGGCAATTTTGTGTGTCATGTTTCAATGTGTGCAAGTTGTGTGACGTCATCGTTTTAACTCTTTTGAGGATCTTTTTGGATACTACTGTAGTTTATTCAGGTGTACCGCAAGTGTCTCAGCATAATAGTTTTCCCTCCCTATTGGTTCTTTAAACTTAAATGACATACTTTAGATTATTCGTAAATGTCTTTACATTATTTATAATTTGTGAATTCGACTTTCCTCATATACCCCGCTAATGTCTCGATTAAATTAGTTCGCTCGCTGATGCCTGGCACTTTTTTATGGAGTGGGCCAGTCTGTTATAAATGTGGTGCAGTAGGACAAATTAAAGCATCATAATATTGACGTTTAGTGACCATCGGTCTCGATTGGTTATATAGGTGGGTTGTGCGGGTTCGTTTCTCGTTCGACATAAAACTACATTTTTTTTTTTGTATAGTGTGTCAGATAGGGAGAAGCGTACTTGTTGCTTGGCTAGCTGGCCGAAGCTTGGTACCTTGGACCGTAGTCTTGCTGACAACAACACGAGGCAGAGAAAATGGCATTACCCAGAAATGAGACGTGTGTATGTGTGTGTATATGTAGTATATATACATATAGCACACACACACACACGATCCAAGAGGTAGAGTCCGATCCTGCAGGCACACATAGGTGAGTACACACACACACACACACACACACAAATAAGGAAGTGTGACTAATCTAAGAAAAAGCCCATGACAATATCCGACCGAACTCTCTCTCTTGGCCGCACTTGGCTGAGAGGAATGTAACTGTGTTAGCGCGCTTAGGCTACATTATACGCCAGAGTTGTGTACCTTTTGTTTGCCTCTTTCCCAGTCTTGCTGAACTGCGTCCACAAGTGCGTTTTAAAAATATATATACGCAATAGTTCCTCGGTACCTAGGAGGCCTCCTGGTCGAGGACTGGGCCGCGGGGACGCTAAGCCCCGAAATCATCTCAAGATAACCTGCTTTCAGGATTTTATTCACATGCCCTAATGCCCAGTGGTTTCAGTATAGTAGTCGACGCGCTCAACTTGCAGTCGAGGATACATAGTCCGATTGCCAGCCAGGACAGAAATGGTTGGGCACCTTTCCTTTTACCTGATGCACCTACTCACTTAGCCGTAAATATCAGGCATCCTGTCTCTGGCATCAGGAATTAGGCCTGGATATTATGTATTTGTATTATATGTTAATTATTCCTTATAACATGACACAACTTTGTTCATACCGTGAGACATGTCGGCTACAGTTTGGAACATCTAGTTATTGGATTTTCTTTGCTAGGAAAGGCCTAGCGAGGCGGCCAGCTGGCAGGCTTGAAGGTCCAACTGCCCTTGTGTGGGTTGGTGACTGTTATCCTGCTCCCCCCCCCCTCACTCATCTCCCCTCCCCCCTCCCCCTAACTCCCGCCTCAGACTCATTGAACTCACACCGTCTGTGCACTCCTGGCATTGAACGCACATAGTAGTGACACCCAGAAAATAGTCAGTGATATTCGAATGAATGTTTTAGCTGCTAAAGAAAACAGATTTGAAATTAAATTCCTATGGATACCATCACATGTTGGCATCTCAAGGCATGAATACTGTTGATATGCTTGCTAAGACAGCCTGTAGAAAATCAGTGGTAGAAATTGATATGGGTGTTTCATTAGCAGTGACAAAGAGAATACTTGAACAAATATCTGATGAAGATCTCACTGAAAGACCTGAAAGTTGTAGCATTAAATATTATGATAGATATCGCGAGGAGACATTCACATATGGGACTAATAGAACAAGAACCCGGCAATGTGATGTTATAGTGGCCAGAATACGCCTGGGATATAGACGTATCTGGCAGCTTTCTCAAAATCCAAATGTCGAGCACACAATGTGTCAACTTTGTGAAAGAGAAAACATGCACTCTCTTGAACATTATATTGTAGAATGTCCCATATTGACTGACTTTCGCCCTCCTGGGCTAAGGTATGCTGAACTGTGTAGTTACTATATGAGTACTGGAACACTTGATGATATATTGGACTTGTACCCAAGATTGACAATGTAATGTATCAATTATACAATGTATGTATGTGATGTAACTATATAACCTGAGCTTGTAAAAGCACCTTTATCATCTTCAGTGATTAAGTGCTTAATTACACACTAGTTTCTTTATCAGCTATCTTACCCTGTCAGAGTAAAAGAGACAAATGTATGTGAATGCATGTGTATGTATATATGTATGTATATGTGTGTGTATGTATATGTATGTGTATAAAGTATATATGGAAGCTGATCAGAATTACATTTCACCTTTGTAAATGTACATTAATGACACTATGTAAAAGACACATCAAACACTTTATGTAGGGCATACGTAAATCTGTGTATCTATGTATTTACGTATGTAGGTTAGCTTAGCATTTTAAAAGCACCGAATCACCTTCTGTGGTTGAGTGTTCAATAAACCCTTGAACTATATGTTTAACACTTCTCTAACCCTGTCCATGGAGTACAGAAGAAAATTATATATGCTGGTTAGCATTGTAAATGTGTGCTGATTGATTGACAGTTGAGAGGCGGGACCAAAGAGCCAGAGCTCAACCCCCGCAAGCACAACTAGGCGAGTACAGACGCCATCACCCCACACCTATGTGACAGTACTGGAGGGTATTCTAGAGGCGGCCGGATAAGAGTCCTTATATAGGTCGTCGCTGTACGTGCGTGCTAAGACTCCGGAATCTCCTCAGTTTATCTAAATCTGTTTTTACTTTGTTATTCTGTCATCGTCGTGAATTTTAATTGTTGTTCTGTTAATGTTGAGTCTTTGAGTCCCAGTAATAATACGAGTCCAACTGCTGCTTTGGTCTTTTTGGTCGGTAGCGACTTTAATAGTCCTGTTTGGCATATTATTTGAGTGACGTCTTGAGCGTATATGGGATGTATCCGCCATTTTGAGGTTGGGGGCAGGTCAGCATATCTTGAGGTTATCTTGAGATGATTTCGAGGCTTTAGTGTCCCCGCGGCCCGGTCCTCGACCAGGCCTCCAACCCCAGGAAGCAGCCCGTGACAGCTGACTAACACCCAGGTACCTATTTTACTGCTTAGCATGTTGAAAAGCGTGGGGGGAGAGGCAGCTTGCTTGTGGTACTCCGCTTTTCAATTCGATTATGTCAGCCAAGGAGCTAGCTGCCGATATCGAGCTAGGCTGTTGTGTTGCTGATGTAGCTGCGCACCGGGGCGGTTAATGCTTGGAAGCCCCTAGCTTAGATAGCGTCTGTTTTAAGCCTGTGTCCCAGACTTTGTGGAAAGCTGTCGTCGACATACCTCTGAGCACTATAATCCACTGCTCATTTTTACGGCATTGTTTAGATAAACTGTGCATTTGCCAAGCCGCCCCCTTACACCCCACCACCTCTCCCCTGCACCCCAACCACAACCGTTGTTGTTGTTATAGATTCAGCTACTGGGAACAAAGAGGTCCAAGTAGCACGGGCTATGGTGAGCCCGTAGTGGACTTACCTGGCACAGGAGCGGGGCTGTAACTTGAACCACCACCACCACCAGTCAGCGCGGCTTGTGTACCAACACTGCCTCTCCCCTCCCCTCCCCCCTCACCAAATTGTCAACACACATTGTTCAGTCATACGAGACCTTAGGACGTCGCCTGTTGTATTATGGGTAATATATCGTCTGACACGGACGGTCCGACGGAGCGGAATATATTAACTGAGAGAGAGGGAGGGGAGGGAGAGGGAGGGGAGGGAGAGGGAGAGAGAGGGAGAGGGAGAGGGAGAGGGAGAGAGAGGGAGAGGGGGAGAGAGAGGGAGAGAGAGGGAGAGGGAGGGAGAGGGAGGGAGAGAGAGAGAGAGAGAGAGGGGGGGGGGGAGGGGGGGGGTTTACTATGTTACGGGTTATTCATGCCCGTGCTACCTCTTGGGTGGCCTAATCCTTATCAATCAATCGGGTACTATCTCTGTATACACACTTAAAGTTTACTTCAGTGGGAGGGGGGGGGGGCAATGTTCAGGACTAAAGTATATTTGCTGGTTGGTCAGTAAGCTAGTGTGGTGGCCATAATAGCCCTCCAGGAGGTTGAAGGACGTTAAGTCCAACCCCCCCCCCCCCCAAACTAACCAATTCATAACCCTATAGTCAGTTCATCGGTCCTTCCTACATGGGCATTGTTTGCCCAGTTATTTTGTCCATATTCAACCACATCAACTCCCCAACAAAAATCAACGTTTTAACACAATAAATTGGTTCACGAAAATAAGGACCTCCCAAGTCCCATCCTTTCCAAGTCCCTTGGAATAAAAAGTTAAGCTAAGCAGGCCCCCCATAATTGCCAGGAGCTGAGCATATATTTTTTCCATTGTGCTAATCTAATGGTATCATAATTAAATATTAAGGACTTACATTTCTATAAGATAGGTGGGTGTTGCATCACTGTCAAAGTCACTGTTCCGTCGTCACTGTCCTGACCATTGTCACTGCTCTCCGTGTTTCTGCCAGAGTGGTGCAATGTTCCTAACCCGAGTAAACTATTAGGCTCGTGGTCTTTGAGGGGATGTTGTGACCCAACCCGTTCTCGCACTTGCTTATAGTCAATATTTTACTTATGAATAAGTACATATGTGATATATTAATTGATTGTGAATATTTGAGTTTACCTGAAAAGCTGAATAGAAAACCACGACCTAACCTAACCTTCTTAGTATGTTAAGATAAGCATTTTATTGCTTCTTAATTACAATTGGTACTTAACCTATACCTATATTGATATTACAGTTTTATAAAAATAATAAAACAAGACTAAAATATTTAAATTGTAAAGTAACTCAGGATATCAAATTTTGTATAAAATCTCTATTGTTTAATAAAACTGAAAAATAAATCCCTAATATTTAAACTTGTGTATAGCGAATCGGGAGGAAAAGTTAGTGCCTTGGAAAAAAAAACTTGGAATATACCACATATGTACTTACTCATAAGCAAAATATTGACTATAAGCAATAAGTCATATATGTGCTGTCTTGTGCGAGAGCGGGTTCTGTGACCTCAAGGCTTCCCCCCTCAGACTCGTCTGTTGAACTTCCTGTTGTGGCGTGTTTTACTGCTGTGGCTGTGGTTCTTCCTGGGCTTAAGAGTGTTTGTAAGTACAAGTAGCTGAAGTAAGCGCGCCAGCATACATTTTAGGTAAGCAGCGCGTCTTTAAGGCAATATTCAGACGCGTCACAGAAGAGACACGTAAGTTGTCTACTTAATCGGAGGTGAGAGTTTCAAGCCCGCCATCTGGGCTGGTTGATTGATACCTGGTTGATGGGGTTCTGGGAGTTCTTCTACTCCCCAAGCCCGGCCCGAGGCCAGGCTTGACTTGTGAGAGTTTGGTCCACCAGGCTGTTGTTGCTTGGAGCGGCCCGGTCTCGCAGCTCTCAGCAGCTGTTGTTATAGATTCAGCTACTCGGAACAAGTTCCAAGTAGCACGGGCTATGGTGAGCCCGTAGTGGACTTACCTGGCACAGGAGCGGGGCTGAGAGATAGGGAAACGCGACCTCTCACTAGAGTTTATACCTTGAGGGGAGGAAGTGAGGTAGGTAAGCTAGCGAATGTTGACCTGTGGGGTAAGAGGGGGGTGGGTAGGGCTAGGTAAGAACCCTTCCCTCAACCCATCTGCTATGTAAATCCCAGCTGTTGGGAAAGACCATGATGTGCTTTTTTTTGAGCATTTAAGACTCCGTGTTGAGTTGTCGTTAATCTAGTTTGTATAAGGTTGTTTATAGCGGGATTGTGTCAGTTAAATTGCGTCATGCGCTTTTTTTTTTTAATAGCCATAGGGTACCAAAATGAAGGTGAGGCTAATCTGTCCAAATTCTCTCCAAGCAGTCTTATCAAGTCTTAAGGCAGCTTACTTTTTATGATGGTAACGTGTATTGTTATTGGTGGTGTGTGTGTGTGTGTGTGTGTGTGTGTGTGTGTGTGTGTGTGTGTGTGTGTACTCACCTATATGTACTCACCTATATGTGCTTGCAGGATCGAGCATTGACTCTTGGATCCCGCCTTTCTAGCTATCGGTTGTTTACAGCAATGATTGTGTGTGTGTGTGTGTGTGTGTGTGTGTGTGTGTGTGTGTGTGTGGCGGGGTGCTGTCCTCTCGGTGCGTGGTGGTGGTGGGTTTCTCCCGGTGGTATGTGGGACACCTAGTTGTGCGCACAGGGTTGAGCAATAGCTCCCCAACCCCGCCTCTCCATCTGGACCTTGTAATAACGGATATCCTATACCGTAAGAGTTGAAGGTTAGTACAAGAATCCCGTGTGTTTACGGCGTCACTAAATTGATGTACCCGAACCTAACATGAGGATCCAGGAATTGAAAACGGGTTCACGTTAATTTTGCCAGGCGCTGTGTTTTTTTTTTTAGCACATTAGTTTCTAGTTTTAGGGGGGCCAAATACGACGTACTATTTCTTAAGGTTATCTTGAGAAGATTTCGTGACTTAGCGTCCCCGCGGCCCGGTCGTCGACCAGGCCTCCTTTTTTTGTTACACACCCCTCAGGAAGCAGCCCGTAGCAGCTGTCTAACTCCCAGGTACCTATTTACTGCTAAGTAACAGGAGCACCAGGGGTGAAAGTAATATTTTACCCTATTTGTCTCTGCCTCCACCGGGGATCGAACCCGGAACCTCAGGACTACGAATCCGAAGCGCTGTCCACCCAGCTGTCAGGCGCGGGTATGTGACTTGCCCATATATCTAGTGCGACTGTACAATAGAATCGAGGCAAAACATGTGATGTAATTTTATGAAACTGGGTAAATACAAATATTACATAATGGGAGCTTGGTTAATGGAGTGTTGGCATAATCTAATGGCTCCCCTGCCCCCCCCCCCCCCCGCGGATATTTTGTTAGGTAAGGCCCCTACCCGTCTTTCACCCCCTCCCTCCCCCCTCCCTTATAAGATACTGAGACATCAAGTTAAAGCTGGACCTTTAACTAAGGCCTTGAGGGAGGGCCGAGACTCGTCCCGTCCTTACCTTGTCGTGATTGCGTTGGATTGCGAGGGTTGAGTGTGTGTGTGTACGTGCGTCCGTCCGTCTGTGTCCGTCCAGTCGGGTTTAAACCCTGTAGCGGTGTGGCCATTATGACGTGTGTGTGTGTGTGTATATATATATATATATATATATATATATATATATATATATATATATATATATATATATATATATATATATATATATTGTGACGATAATCTCCTTCAAGAGATTGAGCCTGCTCTTCCCTCCAAAAGACGTCGACATAAACATCTATATAAAACTACTATGGAAGAAATGTCCAACAACGACAACAACATCTCCAAGGTTTGCCAGAGAGCAAAACGTATGCAGCCAGGAACACCTGCTTCACCTCAAACCGCCAAACTACCTGTCTTGTTGCCGGCTCCTCGCTGATTGGCCGCCGGTCTGGCTGCAACTGCACTCCACCCACCATACTACTTGATGTCTGGGGCCGTCACGACCTCAGTCTTCAGAATATTCAGTGCTTTCATACGGTTAACACTTCTTCCTGGTAGACTAAGCTTTGGCTTACGTGTACTAAGAGAGGCGATAGCTTAAAGCCAATATTCCTGCACCTCTCATTTTATTGTACATTGCACAGCTTGTTATTGCTCCCTTGTCTTAACGTAACTTTTCATTTTGTCCTTTAATTATTCTTATTATTTTGATTGATTGATTTTATTATATGAATTTGTATGTCCATTTTATTCATGTTTTGTTTATTTAACGTAATTAAAATTGCATTGTTAAAATTTACTTGTGTTTTGTGTGTCTTCTCCTTACCTTACCACAGACGAAGTTCCAGATTTTCTATTTTTTTTTTGTATTCTATGTGACGAGGCCATACCCCTAGCTTTGAACAGCCGAACACCAACGCGTTACCGTCACAATATATATATATATATATATATATATATATATATATATATATATATATATATATATATATATATATAAATAAATAAATAAATAAATATATATATGTGTGTGTGTGTGTGTGTACGGATTAACACACATGCATAGGTGTAATCAGATATACATAGGTGTAAACAAATATACATGTAAACCAAACAAAATACAAGTGAACTACTATAACTGCATGTAAGCATATACATTCAGTCGCACCCTCGTCTCGCCATATATAATCGAGGAGCAGTTGCACCCATGTATAAATATGTATAACATGGAGAGGGGGGGGGTTGAGGTGTATTTCAAGACTGCCATTCTCTCTATTTGTGAACCCCATTTTACCCATCTGCCGTTGTGGGGGAGGTCGGGGGACCCATTAGTTTGTTTATACCGGACCACTGTGTTAATTTTGGACTGGTGTCAATGGGTTAGCTGACTGCTTTGTGAGCAAATCCACCAGGGTCGTGACGAGGATTCGAACCTGCGTCCGGGAGCATCCTTTGTGAGCTCAGAGGTAGTGGGGTGGAAAGGTGAAAGAGAGTATTTGTTCATGTATATGAACAATAGTTCCACGAGACTATAGGGTTATAGTCCAGTGGAACCGCCTACCCGCCGCCGATGCCTTGAATGTCAAAAGCGGTGTTGAATTTCAAAATCTTGCTGGATAAAATCAGCGGGGAAAATGGGGATCGGGGTGGGAGCTTGGACAAGCCGCCGGCTTCTTGTCCTCGTGGAGGTCACTAGAGGGATAGTGGCCCTCAGGTAAATTCAGGCAAATATGAAGCTCTTGTGATTTCATTGTATGTGTTTTGTTAGTGTAGATGAGTGTATAACCCCTGAACCGACATTCATTTATTTTCTCTTTCTCTCTTTCTTTTTATACTCGCTATATCAGGCACCAGCTGGTGACTTGGCTCCAGCTGGTTTACTCTGTGCCAGGTGGCTCTGCGTGTGTGTGTGTGTGTGTGTGTGTGCGTGTGCATTTTTGTGTTTGACAGCCAAGTGTGCCTCGTGTTGGACACACATTAACTCTGTCTTCTAATACCGTCTCATCTCAAGCAGAAACCCTTTGAGTAAGATTTTTGGCAGCCCTGTGATTGGCTTCCTGGCAGCCCTGTGATTGGCTTCCTGGCAGCCCTGTGATTGGCTTCCTGGCAGCCCTGTGATTGGCTTCCTGGCAGCCCTGTGATTGGCTTCCTGGCAGCCCTGTGATTGGCTTCCTGGCAACCCTGTGATTGGCTTCCTGGCAACCCTGTGATTGGCTTCCTGGCAACCCTGTGATTGGCTTCCTGGCAGCCCTGTGATTGGCTTCCGGATACACCAATGTGCTTCCGGGTATCCTGATTAAAAAAAAATATCCAATCAGAATTCTGGGATTAATTCTAACTGGTTCGTCTCCTCTGAACAAATTCTCCAATTGGTTCTTCCCATCGACATCTTCATCTTCTCCTACAGTAACCAACGGCAGAGGTTCCTTTCGTTATTAGAGCTTTAGCGTCCTCTCGTTAGCAATTGCAAATTGTAATGTTGTGAGTATTTTTTTTTTTTTTTTTTTATACTTCTTGGACCATTGGGAGATCGTGTTGGGATCCAAGGTATTGTGGTTTGAACTTTATATGTTAAGGACGAGGTGTAGTTTTTTTTTATACTGTTAAGTGTGTCAAGAATTTGGCCAAAACAGTCTCCATAGAAGACAGTTTACATCTGGGGGTGAGTTAAGTTACGCAGTTACTAGTCTTGCTGCACACCCACCCAACTGGGCGGCAGCTTTACAGTCACGTGCGGGCCCCACCTACAGTAAACCAACTTTGGATACTTGGCTAAGATTCCTGGCAGTACATCATTATGCATGAAGTACTCACACATTTCTTGAACACCACTGATAAGAGTTATCTCTCTCTTCGAAATCTGTGAATTCCGAGATATTTTGTTCGCATTCAGTTATATAATGACGCGAAGTATGTGAATACTTCTGCTGAAAGTTTACATTTAGTCAACAGTAAACTCCCAGGGGTAGTGTGTGTCTACTAGCCTAAGCCTGTTACTACTACTAGCCTAAGCCTAGCAGTGGTAACATCTAGAAGTCTGCGAACCACGTTGGGTGATCGATAGATGTGCGCTTCTTCCTGAATAATAAAATGCCGATAGATGGAGTAACTGGTGCGAATTTTCACTTTGCCCTAAGTTTACTAGATTTTACTGCTATTTCTGGAATATTGCTGCCCCCTCCCCCTCTCAGGCTTCTCGGAGGCAATTCAAGGTGGTAATCAGTTCCCCTCTTTACAAGCAAATGGAGTTAAGTTTCTCCCGTGGATTCCTTCCTAGATTGGTCTCCGAATGCTCGATAGATATAGATAGATAGGGTGAGATGCTTGGGTAGATGTGCCTTAGAGGTGGCGTAGACTAATGATGTAACTCATACATCTAACTATTCAGAACGTTATTAATTAACCCGCCCTACGAGATGCCAAGCGTGACCTCCCCGCATCTTGTCGCAGGTCTTGGGCCTAAGGAGAGGTTCTCAGGAGTTGAAGACAATTGGGAGAGCCAGGGTCAAGGAGCTGAAGCACAACCTACCAGGAATAAACTACTTGAGGGCCACTCATAACTCAGGCGCGCGCGCGCACACGTTTTATATTTTAGTATACAGCCAACAAAGTTTTATATAAGCATAAATGTTCAAAAATGTCATATCCTTGGTGCAGAACAATTGTCTAGTGCAGTTGTTCAATCTTGGTGACCGTGCACTAAGTGAACACGCACACACCCTCTGCGAAAGTGCTGAACATGAACAAATCCACAAGGGCCGTGACGAGGATTCGAACCTGCGTCCGAGAGCATCCCAGGATCCAAGTAAATTCAGTGGAATTTCTGGTTGCAATTCTTATACCATGTCGTAGCTCAGGCGATTAAGGCAGCGTCTGGGATGCTCCCGGACGCAGGTTCGAATCCTCGTCACGGCCCTTGTGGATTTGTTCATTTCATTTGGAAAAATGAAGGAGTGGGAATGTCCTCTCTTCTACTTACCTGTAGTGGGTTCCGAGAGTTTTTTTTTTGCTGCCTAAGCCTCGGCCTTGGGTGAGGCTTGTGTTGTGACAAACTTGATCTAACAGGCTATTGTTTAGGGCGGCCCGCAGGCCCGCGTGTCCACTACGATTGGTCCGGCTCTTCCTGCAGGCATTTGTCGTCCAATTGTGTCTTGAACACGTTCCCTTTGTTCCGGCAACACTGCACGTTGTTGTTTCCGGGGGTGAAATGTTGCCTCAATGACCTAAACTGTTTACACATTTTCCTACACATTTGTCAACTTTTTTTTCCTGAGGGACACACACGCACATGCACATATACACACGTACACATGCACACACACACAAATGTGCCCAAATGAGCCACAGAGATATTAGAAAGAACTTTTTTAGTGTCAGAGTGGTTGACAAATGGAATGCATTAGGCAGTGATGTGGTGGAGGCTGACTCCATACACAGTTTCAAGTGTAGATATGATAGAGCCCAGTAGGCTCAGGAACCTGTACACCAGTTGATTGACGGTTGAGAGGCGGGACCAAAGAGCCAAAGCTCAATTTCTGAATTTCTGAAACTAGCAACTTTACGGGTTAAATCCATACACGAGTTTAGATTAAGATATTAGCATTAACTCATATAGTTAGGGACTCCTCAGCAGATCATTTAGCGTATCGAGGCGGGACCCAGGAGCTGAGTGCGCCGGGAAGAGTTACATTATAACTCAACACGTTCGACAAAGTATAAATTGTTAGGTAAGCACTTAGTTGTGTGGTCAGATAAACCGTTTGGCAAGATGATCATTGCTTCTCCAAGGTCGTTGCCGAGGACGTGGCGGTGATTCGTCTCACTGTCGGTGTTGGCAACTTCTCCGTCTCACCACCACAACTCTCTGCTTGGCCAGAAGAAGCCGGGCCGCTGGAACATTGATCCTCGGAACCACCTTGAAGCAACCATGTTGATTTATTGCCGCTGTAGACCATCTTCGGCGTTGGGAATCTAGAACAAAGTACATTATTTTCTGTCTGCCTCTCGACACAACCTTGTGCTTTTTATAGCTCTCACCAGGAACCTTTTTTTGCGGTAAGCCTCCCGGACTCTGCTACACGTGGGCACTTGTTCAGTGCACATGTTGCTACCTACAGTCTTGTTCCACAGTGTTAACCTCACAATTTCCACTCTCAACTTCTTCCTTGTATATATATATATTGGGAGTACCGCCTCTGGCTGGAAGAAGGGGGCCCTTAGCCTCGGAGGAAATCACACATAACTCATTAAATTATTATTAACATCTTTATTGACAAAATTAATTACAATTTTGCCTAATCTGAGGATTTTGATAGTCTTATTAAATTGAGGATAATGCTGGTATTCACTGTCACGCAGGACAGAGGGTCATACATAAGACAATAGGTCTAAAAACGCATTAGAGGGAAAGTTTAGGTTCCCTCCCAATACAGTTTCTGTGTGCTTTTCTCCTGCCACCCTCTTCCTTTTGTCCTTTGTTGTGCTTTATTAGATGTTTAAACGTTACAAGATGTGCAGTGGTTGATACAGTGCGTGCTTAAAGGTTATGGATCTCTTGGAACTCCTCCGCTTCTGAACAGGAACCGAGGACGCAGCAAGCGTTTCCCGTCTGGATCGCCACACTGAGTCACTGAAACAGGAAACTGGCAGCTCTTGGGTCTCTGGTGATGTCTCACCTGGGTCTCTAGATTGATTGATGCCACCTAAGAGGTGGCACAGGCATGAATAACCCGTAATGTGGGCAGTGTGCACGAAGCTCAATATATATATATATATGGAGTCTATTGTCCACTTGGGTAGGTTATCTTATTAACAGCTTGCGAGGTTGTAACTTCATAACCCAAGGTCATGGTTGTTTATACCTCGTAGTGCTTCGGAGCTTATAAACTGTTACATAAATGTAAACAAAGCCGCCATTATTGAGAAAGGATGCACAGGTTTCGCAAGAGGCTGCGCTAATATTTAAAGAAATTGTGGTCCGGGGTCCCTTAACCTGGCTGCCTCAGGAGACTATCCGCTGTTTTCCTCCTCACAGACCGGTGTGTTGACACCTGCTGGAGTGGAGGTATTTTTTTTTTTTTTTTGAGATATATACAAGAGTTGTTACATTCTTGTACAGCCACTAGTACGCGTAGCGTTTCGGGCAAGTCCTTAATCCTATGGTCCCTGGAATACGATCCCCTGCCGCGAAGAATCGTTTTTTCATCCAAGTACACATTTTACTGTTGCGTTAAACAGAGGCTACAGTTAAGGAATTGGTTAAGGAATTGCGCCCAGTAAATCCTCCCCGGCCAGGATACGAACCCATGACATAGCGCTCGCGGAACGCCAGGCGAGTGTCTTACCACTACACCACGGAGACTGTATTCTTCCAATCATTTATTTGAATCATTTATTTCTTTAAAAGGAGAGATTGTCTCTGGTTGAGAGTAACCTAACCTACACGTCAGAGTCCTGTGGTGCTGTGGGCTACGTCCTCGACTCGCAACTGAGTTCAATCTCTGCAGCAGGACAGGGCCGATTGGGTACATTTCCTCTTGCTTGATGCCTCTGTTTACCCAGCAGTAAATACTGTTAGGTGGCCAGGAGTTGAGCAGCTGTTGTGTGGGGGTTTCATCATGTGTAAGGTCAATCAAGTTGGGGCTCGATAAGCGTGTGTGTGTGTTGGGTTCCTGGCTCCCGGGCGACGGGAAACTATAATAAGATAACGCTTCTCACCTGTAATAGTCACGTCGGGTAGCAGACTCGGTAAAGGCTGGCAGTATCAGAGGAGCTGAAGCCACAGTGAGAGTAACCTTGTACATAAATGTACAACCTACACCATCTGGGGGGTTGCTTTACATCATAGGGAGTAGAAGAACTCCCAGAACCCCATCAAGCAGCATTTACCTATCTGTCCATTTAGTGCACTTATACGAACGTGCGCTCCTATGCCCATATCATGACACACCTTCACTCCCCCCTATACCCATATCATGATACACCTTCACTCCCCTCTCCCCTCTCATGGTCTTATCAGACCCAGCGGGTCTTATCAGGTACTCTTGGCTCTCTTTGTTTACATGTGACGTCATCAGTGACCTTGATAACGCGCGCGCTTATTCGGGTCAACTTCTCCAGGCTAACTGCGAGACCATTTGAGAGACGAGTGTCTTAGGTGGCATTGTGTGTGTTCACGTGCATCTGGAGTGTCTCTCAGGCTAGGGGGGGGGGGGAGGTGTGTGTGTGTGGGAAGGGAAGGGCCTGGTTGAGGCACTTGGGGTGTTTTAGTGTGTATGCTCACCTAGTTATGCGTGCAGGGGGTTGAGCTTTGACTCTTTGGTCCCGCCTCTCCACTGTCAATCAACTGTGTGTGTGAGAGACAGACTCGCTCATTGACAGACTCGCCCATTGACAGACTCGCCCTCCCTCTTCCCCCCATCTTTTTCTCCTCCCTCCCTCCCTCCCTTCTCCTCTCCACCGTTACGTTGAGTGAGAGCAGTTCGCGCCACGCCCAGGAGCCACTGTCAGTCCTCATCGATTCCTGGCTCACATAGCAGTGTGTAGGGCTGGGGGAGGGGGGGGGGAGGTTCCTGTGAGTAGTACTTCGCTTCCTTTTCTTCCTCCCTCATTTTCCTCCATCTTCCTCCCTCATCTTCCTCCCTCATCTTCCTATCTCATCTTCCTCCCTCATCTTCCTCCTCCTCGCTGTTCGTCTTGTGCCTGGGACTCTCGGTGGTAATGCAGACCAAGAGATTGCTGAAATAGAGGGAATGCAGAGAACATATACGGCACGCATAGACGAGATAAAGCACCTAAATTATTGGGATCGTCTCAAAGCCCTCCAAATGTACTCTCTAGAAAGGAGACGAGAGAGATACCAAATAATATACACGTGGGAGATATTGGAGGACCAGGTGCGCCAAATCTACACAGTAAAATAACAACGTACTGGAGTGAACGATATGGAAGAAAATGCAGAATAGAACCAGTGAAGAGCAGAGGTGCCATAGGCACAATCAGAGAACACTGTATAAACATCAGAGGTCCGCGGTTGTTCAACGTCCTCCCAGCGACTATAAGAAATATTGCCGGAACAACCGTGGACATCTTCAAGAGGAAACTGGACTGTTTTCTAAAAGAAGTTCCGGACCAACCGGGCTGTGGTGGGTATGTGGGCCTGCTAGCGGGCCGCTCCAAACAACAGCCTGGTGGACCAAACTCTCACAAGTCAAACCTGGCCTCGGGCCGGGCTTGGGGAGTAGAACAACACCCAGAACCCCATCAACCAGGTAGTGGTTGTAATAGCACAGGAGTGCTAAGGTGTGGGGGTTGAACACACCGCTTTTCTACACAGTTTCCGTGGCAATTATTTAGTATGTGGCTCGGTGCTTGTTTGCTGGTCATCTGTCTTCTTGCTGGCAACGTGAGCTGGATGGGGGGGGTGGGTATTGATCGCCTATTCGCTGACACGTTTAGCCAATGGGAATTTTTATTAGCCGATTTATTGTTAAACTGTGATGTATATTCTTTGTGTATATATATATATATATATATATATATATATATATATATATATATATATATATATATATATATATATATATATATATATATATATATATTTACCTTGCCCGAATAGAGAGAAAGTAAATAGGAAAGAGAGAATAGAAGAAAAAATTCCCTCTCGGGAGCCGGTCGGTCGAGCGGACAGCATGCTGGACTTGTGATCCTGTGGTCCCGGGTTTGATCCCAGGCGCCGGCGAGAAACAATGGGCAGAGTTTCTTTCACCCTATGCCCCCTGTTACCTAGCAGTAAAATAGGTACCTGGGTGTTAGTCAGCTGTCACAGGCTGCTTCCTGGGGGGTGGAGGCCTGGTCGAGGACCGGGCCGCGGGGACACTAAAGCCCCGAAATCATCTCAAGATAACCTCAAGATAACTTGCGTATTAGTGACTTTAGGCAACTAATACCTGTACTAAGCTTTATCTAGAAATCCAACAATATGTTTGTAACTTATCTTGTATGTATATATACTTTTATCTGAATAAACATTATGTTAATTAGCTGACCTGACGTCGCACTAAATGCACTTTAGTTTGGACGTTCTAGACCACGGCTTCAAGATTCCAGTGTCTTAGTGAAATTATAAGCGCTGTAATATTGGCGTCGCCTCGGAGTAGTGAGTATTCAACCGGTCCTCACTCAACCCGTCCTCGACTCAAGTCCATTCCATGCAGCGGTCGACCCCACAGACGCATTCATAACTTTTTACATGCTGTTCATTCAAAACGGGAATTTTCTCAAATATAAATTAATATTATAATATATCGGCATATTATGCATATATATATAGGCATAGGTTAGGTTAGGTGTTTTAGGTTCTGTTGGCGATTATTTGTATTAGTAGTACGTGGGTGAAGCATTTATAGCGTTGTGGTTCGAATAAAATTCGTCAGTGAAGCACTTGTTCCGGAAGTGTTCGAACGAAATCAGTTGAGAGTCGTGTGTAAACCGTTTTTCATTCATGAACAGGGGGTTTGACGGGTGCATGGAATCACTTTTGGGTCTTTGGAGGACGGGCTGGTATGGCTGCTGGATTAACGAGCTTGGATCTTTGTATGCATTGACGGGCTGGAGCATTTAATAGGTTCGGTGGTTTGCGTTGGTTCGACCTCTTACCTCTAGTTACCTAAAACGTCAAGCCGTCCTCAGGCCAGGGGCCAGATTCACGAAAGCACTTACGCAAGCACTTACGAACCTGTACATCTTTTCTCAATCTTTGGCGGCTTTGTTTCCAATTATTAAACAGTTAATAATGAGCTCCGAAGCACCAGGAGGCTGTTTATAACAATAACAACAGTTGAATGGCAAGTTTTCATGCTTGTAAACTGTTTAATAAATGTAACCAAAGCCGCCAAAGATTGAGGAAAGATGTACACGTTCGTATGTGTTTGCGTAACTGCTTCGTGAATCTGGCCCCTGGCTCGTGAGAGCAGCGGCCATTCCCACAGACGCATTCACCAATTTTAACACTAATAAAAATAAGTTAACTTTTATATGTAAATGAATATTATACATGTAAATATATATATTATACATATTCCATGTATAGGTAGGCGTTTAGGTTTCATTGGCGTTTATTTGTATGTGAAGTACGTGGGTGAAGCTTGTATAGCGTGACACTACACTGCACATAGAAATCACAATAGCCTGATGCATCAAATGAACATATTTGTTGGCGATGAGTCACAATAACGTGGCTAAAGTATGTTGACCAGACCACACACTAGAAGGTGAAGGGACGACGACGACGACGTTTCGGTCCGTCCTGGACCATTCTCATAGTCGATTGTGTGCGTATTAGTCGATTTGAGAATGGTCCAGGACGGACCGCAACGTCGTCGTCCCTTCACCTTCTAGTGTGTTGTCTGGTCAACATACTTCAGCTACGTTATTGTGACTCATCGCCTGCAAAATTGACGTTTGTCAAATCCTGAGACTCGAGTGGGGAGAGAGAGAGAGAGAGGGAGAGAGGGGGGGGGGGGTGAGGCACAGGCTGTCACAGGTGTGGTGACAGGTGTTGAACTACATACCTCCCAGGATTCATTTCAATAGAGGCCACGTCATGATTAAATTACCTTCAAATTGAAATAAGTTTATTGAGGTAAAATACACACAAAGGGATGAGGTAGCTCAAGCTATTCTCACCCCGTTCAGTACATCGTGTTAATACATACATAGACACACATCACAAACAATAAACATATTACCAAACATTCTGAGAGATAAACATATACATTTCCTCCTTTGCACAATTATAAATTACCTTATTAACTGTAAGTTACCCTCAGTCGTTTAGATGTTTAGAACAGGAAACAATAACCAAACTCGGTGATGTGTTTACATTATGAGCTAAAAGATGGTGACAGTTGAATTGAATTCAATTGAACTATCAGGGCCAAGCCATAACGACTATATAGCACTTGGAAGGGGCCAGGATAAGGATTTGGGATGGTATGGGGCGGGGGGGTGAGGAATGGTGCCCAACCACTTGTGGACGGTCGGGGATTGAACGCCGACCTGCATGAAGCGAGACCGTCGCTCTACTGTCCACCCAAATGAACAGTAGCCTAATCAGAAGGTGTAAGGCACCACACAATAGTGAGATAGCAGCCACCCGGATAACCAACTTAACATTTGTAACTAGCTGTAAACACGCTGTTCACTCCTAAATGCAAGTGAACTTGTAAGTTAATAATTAATATGGGGTTGGCTGCAACAGGCAAATACTTTAGTATGCCCCATACATCGACATACAGCTCCAACACTGGATAACATCAAGCTATCCCAATCATTATGGCCGAAGAGGAGGACGACGAGGGAGAGAATCAGTAATAGCGAGAATCCGTCTTGGATACAAATATCCATGGAGATTTGGAATGGAAACAACAGTTGATCAGCGAAGTTGCAGAATCTGTGGTGAGAGTGATGGACACCGCCTTGACCACTATCTACGTGAATGTGAACACCTGAGAGACATTAGGAATGTGTGTAGAATAATAAACCCCACATTGTTTGAGTTAGGAAAACAGTATTTGTCAAATATTGATACTGTTTTTAAAAGATTTCCCCATTTTGCACCCGCAAGATAACGTAAGCTTTTAAGGGTTGATAAATGTTAATCTTCTTGTTTGAGGAGCTGTTCACTTGAGACAGTTAAGCAAGTCCCAGCTGTGTCTGGGTACAAGTGACAGGATGAACAACCCAGCGGGTTTTCTTCCTATTGGGGAGTGTTGTACATTCTGCTATGGCGGTGTGTTCACTCACAAGATGAGTGGCGCTGCCCAATAAACTCGCCCCTCGGGGCAAAATTTAAAAAATTTAAAACATCTAGCTATGGTTGTCCTGCTGCTCCCTCTCTTCCTCTCCCTCTCTCCCTCTCTTCCTCTCTCCCTCTCTTCCTCTCTCCCTCTCTTCCTCTCTCCCTCTCTTCCTCTCTCCCTCTCTTCCTCTCTCCCTCTCTCCCTCTCTTCCTCTCTCCCTCTCTTCCTCTCTCCCTCTCTTCCTCTCTCCTTCTCTTCCTCTCTCCCTCTCTCCCTCTCTTCCTCTCTCCCTCTCTTCCTCTCTCTCCCTCTTCCTCTCTCTCCCTCTTCCTCTCTCTCCCTCTTCCTCTCTCTCCCTCTTCCTCTCTCTCCCTCTTCCTCTCTCTCCCTCTCTTCCTCTCTCTCCCTCTCTTCCTCTCTCCCTCTCTTCCTCTCCCCCTCTCTCCCTCTCTTCCTCTCTCTCTCCCCCTCTCCCACAGCCGAGACCAGGTCCACGTGTCGTCGTCACCACCATCCAGCCCTACCATTGGCTGGCGACGTCGCTGAACGAGTCGTCACTGGAGGAGACGAAGGGAAGGGAAGTATCAAGGGGGGGAAAGCGCCAAGCCATTACGACAATATAGCACTTGGAAGAGATCAGGATAAGGATTTGGGATGGGACGGGGGGGGGGGGGTTGGGAAGACGAGACGCGTGGTAGTTTGGGGTGGGTTTTAGGGGGATAAGTGTCATTACGACACTTACGGGAGAAAATGCAAGATTGAACCAGTGAAGAGCAGGGGTGTCATAGGCACAATCAGAGAACACTGTATAAACATCAGAGGTCCGCGGTTGTTCAACGTCCTCCCAGCGAGCATCAGAAATATTGCCGGAACAACCGTGGACATCTTCAAGAGAAAACTGGACTGTTTTCTAAGAGAAGTTCCGGATCAGCCGGGCTGTGGTGGGTATGTGGGCCTGCTAGCGGGCCTCTCCAAGCAACAGCCTGGTGGACCAAACTCTCACAAGTCAAGCCTGGTCGCGGGCCGGGCTTGGGGAGTAGAAGAACTCCCAGAACCCCATCAACCAGGTATCAATCAGGTCATTTTGGGTGGTGGGTGTGTGGTATCCAGAGAGAACTTGCAGGGTGGACTACTGTATCTCTTGACAAATCTATTTATTTAGAGGGATGCTGAAAGGTTTTGGGCTGGTGAGAGCCTTTGTCAACAAGAGACTGGTTAAGGTTAGCAGAGAGAGGTAGCCTCCCCTGGAGGCTACCGCCTCTGGGGGAGGTAGAGGGTCGGAGGCCTGGTCGACGACCGGGCCGCGGGGTCGCTAAGCCCCGAAATCATGTCAAGGTAAGGTAGCCACGAATGCGACCTGACCACACCCAGCCCTAGGGAAAGGTGTAACCGGAACAAGGGATGAATGTGTGTGTGTCTGTACTCACCTATTTGTGTTTGAGGGGGTTGAGCTTTGGCTCTTTGGTCCCGCCTCTCAACTGTCAATCAACTGGTATACAGATTCCTGAGCCTAGAGGCTCTATCATATTTACATTTGAAAGTGCAAGGAGTCAGCCTCCACCACATCACTCCCTAATGCATTCCATCCGTTAACTACTCTGACACTGAAAAAGTTCCTTCTAACGTCTCTGTGGCTCATGTGGGTACTCAGTTTCCACCTGTGTCCCCTTGTGTGTGTGTAATTACCTAAGTGTAGTTACAGGATGAGAGCTACGCTCGTGGTGTCCCGTCTTCCCAGCACTCTTTGTCATATAACGCTTTGAAACTACTGACGGTCTTGGCCTCCACCACCTTCTCACCTAACTTGTTCCAACCGTCTACCACTCTGTTTGCGAAAGTTAATTTTCTTATATTTCTTCGGCGTCTGTGTTTAGCTAGTTTATATCTATGACTTCTTGTTCTTAAAGTTCCAGATCTCAGGAAATCTTCCCTATCGATTTTATCAATTCCTGTTATTATTTTGTATGTAGTGATCATATCACCTCTTTTTCTTCTGTCTTCCAGTTTCGGCATATTTAATGCCTCTAACCTCTCCTCGTAGCTCTTGCCCTTCAGTTCTGGGAGCCACTTAGTAGCATGTCTTTGCACCTTTTCCAGTTTGTTGATGTGCTTCTTAAGATATGGGCACCACACAACCGCTGCATATTCCAGCTTTGGCCTAGAATATTCTTTGGTGTGTGTGTGTGTGTGTGTGTGGCTGCAAAGGGTAAGAGGGGGAGGGGGAGGAGGAGGAGGGAAAGCATGTGGGGGGCGAGAGAGAGTCTGCGGAAGTGACCAGGTAAGTGCAGTCTATGGCCCTTGGCAAGTGTCTGCTGTGGCAACTTTTTGCACATCTCCTCCCCCCCCCCCCCCTCACGACTCCTCCCCTCTATCCCCCCCTATCCCCCCCCTAGCTAACCAGCGCTCCAAACACAAGCTCTTTGTTCGTTAATATTGTGTGCCATGTGAAAACACTATCGGGAAAATAATTATTTTTGTAATATATATTATGCGAGTGTGTGTGTGTGTATGTGTGTGTGTGTACTCACCTAATTGTGCTTGCGGGGGTTGAGCTTTGGCTCTTTGGTCCCGTCTCTCAACTGTCAATCAACTGGTGTACAGATTCCTGAGCCTACTGGGCTCTATCGTATCTACATTTAAAACTGTGTATGGAGTCAGCCTCCACCACATCACTGCCTAATGCATTCCATCCGTTAGCTACTCTGACACTGAAAAAGTTTCTTCTAACGTCTCTGTGAAGTGTGTGTGTGTGTGTGTGTGTGTGTGTGTGTGTGTGTGTGTGTGTGTGTGTGTGTGTGTGTGTGTGTGTGTGTATGTGTCCAGAGTTTGAGGCCAGACGCTTGCGGCTAGCCTCACCCAAATGGTCTGGGGTTACAGGATAGACATACGCTAGTCCGGGTAGGCCTAAGATAAATAGTTCAAGAAATATTAGCAATTATAGACACCCCATGTCTATAATTACATATGCTTTCATGCTGTCAAGTGTGAAATATTGGGTGTAATTGGCATAGTTTTAAGGATTGTAATATATTTTCTGAGCCCCATAAAGTTGTTTCAGTGCTTGTTGATACATTTTTTGAGAGTAGGGGGAGAGGGGGTTCAAAGGGAGGTGGGGGGTGAAGTGTGTGGCGAGGGTGGGGAATACTATCTCACCCTATTTCCTAGTATATATATATATATATATATATATATATATATATATATATATATATATATATATACCCAAGTATATATATGCATATATATATATATATATATATATATATATATATATATATATATATATATATATACCCAAGTATATATATGCGAGCCAAATAACATTTCATTGACCATCGGGGACTGGAACCAGAACCGCAGACCATCATTCTACGAGCCGAGACCACGAGTGCCCACACTGAGGAAGGTTCTCAGTACCCAACTGAGACTTTGAAACCCTTCAGTTTACTGGCACTGGGTTACACATTGGTTGATATAACGTGTTAGATACGTTCAGTAGGTTGGGGGTAGTGTTTGGTTGGTGTTGGTATAACGTTATGGAGACTTTGGTTGGACATGTATATGAGTGGGATTGGGTAGTTATAGATAGGAGCTGCCTCGTATGGGCCAATAGGCCTTCTGCAGTTGCCTTTGTTCTTATGTTGTCATGTTGTCAGGTGTTCCTGGTGCTGTTGCTGCTGCTCTCGGTGGCGTCGCACGTGGTGGTGTTGAGATATCGCCGTCGGGAGGCCGGCCACCTTCCCCCTCCCCGCCACACTGACGACGACGAGGCTGCCGTCGACCGTATTGCGTGAGTATTGAGTGGTAAAAGATTAGGAGGCTATTCAGGCCCGTGCTGGAGGTGGCACGGGCATGAATAGCCCGTAAGCGGGAGTATTGGCGGTGTGTTTGCTATGTAGTGGGGGGAGGAAAGCTGTCTGTCTCTTCTCTATTCTCCTGTCTGCATCCACTTTATCTCTCTCTCTCTCTCTCTCTCTCTCTCTCTCTCTCTCTCTCTCTCTCTCTCTCTCTCTCTCTCTCTCTCTCTCTCTCTCTCTCTCTATATATATATATATATATATATATATATATATATATATATATATATATATATATATATATGTGTCAAATTGCTTTTTCTACTTCAATTTTTCACCTTCCCTCCCAGTGTCTTTTTTTTTTTTTTTTTTTTTTTTTTTTACCTTTGGGGGTCTTAATTTTGCCCGTCTTTGTTTGCCTCCTCCATCTCCATTTTCCTCATTAGCGTCACTTTTAACTTTTTATCAGAGTCCTCCCTTCCTTAATTTTCCTCATCCGTTCTCTTTCTCTTCCTTGTGGTGCCTCGCCATATAATTGCTCTATATTTGTTATATTACTAAATTTTATTGTGATGTTTATTTTGCCTCGACTGGCGAGTTTGTTTACTAGCTCCTAAGTTTTGTTTACTAGTCCTTAAGCTTTGTTTATTAGCCCTTAAGTTTTGTCTACTAGCCCTTAGGTTTTGTCTACTAGCCCTGGAGGTTAAGGGTGTATAATGGTTGCGTGGGGTGGCCTGTAACGATAGTATTAATTAAAACTATTGGGTATGTTTGTATTTGTGGTATGGTATGTTTATATATATTTTTTGTCGTTGGTATGTCCCATTCCGCTCGGTTGTTTAGCGTAAGGTGTCGTCCGACGGGGCTCTTAAGTTTGGGTGAGTATGGCATTGATGACATAGAAAATGGGTAAGGTGCTTCCTTGGTTCATTCATTACCAAGATGACGTACCCCACTCATTCATTCATTCGTGACAATTATTGCTCACTTTATTCATCGTCGCCGTTTATTCATGGCACTACTAAGCCTGGTGGTGGATGAGCCTGGCTGTGGTGGTGGTGGATGAGCCTGACTGTGGTGGTGGTGGATGAGCCTGACTGTGGTGGTGGTGGATGAGCCTGGCTGTGGTGGTGGTGGATGAGCCTGGCTGTGGTGGTGGTGGATGAGCCTGACTGTGGTGGTGGTGGTGGATAAGCCTGACTGTGGTGGTGGTGGTGGATAAGCCTGACTGTGGTGGGATGTGTGGGGGTAAGGCTGGGAGGAGGAGTGAGAGAGCCCCCTTGTGTGGTCACGTGGCAGTGTCAGGCTACACCTCGGGCAGGGAAACCTTCCTCCTCCTCTTCCTCCTCAAGACGTCTTCAATTACTCCACCGTCCTGCACCTTTCACAACATATCAACTAAAGGAGCACTGCGGGGAGCTTACTGTCTCGCCTGATCTACAACCCCAGTTACCTAGGCCCTAGTTCCTAGACGCTGTTTCACTTTCCTATTTGGTAAACTTACCACTTTAAATGGCCGTGTAATAGTTACGTTACAGCTGTGTCTGGGGGTACAAGTGACAGGATGAACAACCCAGCGGGTTTTCTTCCTATTGGGGAGTGTTGTACATGCTGCTATGGCGGTGTGTTCACTCACAGGATGAGTGGCGCTGCCCAATACTGTCACTATGGCGGTGTGTCCACTCACAAGATGAGTGGCGCTGTCCAATACTGGCACTGTGGCGGTGTGTCCACTCACAGGATGAGTGGCGCTGCCCAATACTGTCACTATGGCGGTGTGTCCACTCACAAGATGAGTGGCGCTGCCCAAGTACTGTCACTATGGCGGTGTGTCCACTCACAAGATGAGTGGCGCTGCCCAATACTGTCACTATGGCGGTGTGTCCACTCACAAGATGAGTGGCGCTGCCCAATACTGTCACTATGGCGGTGTGTCCACTCACAAGATGAGTGGCGCTGCCCAGTACTGTCACTATGGCGGTGTGTCCACTCACAAGATGAGTGGCGCTGTCCAATACTGGCACTGTGGCGGTGTGTCCACTCACAGGATGAGTGGCGCTGTCCAATACTGTCACTATGGCGGTGACAGTATATACGGTCACACTCTGTGTGTGTGTGTGTGTGTGTGTGTGTGTGTGTGTGTGTGTGTGTGTGTGTGTGTGTGTGTGTGTGTGTGTGTGTGTGTGTGTGTGTGTGTGTATTTACTAGTTAGCATTGTTGTTGCACTAATGAGTTGCACATTGTTGCACTGAAGGTAATATGGGCCGGTGTTCGTCCACTTGTCGTGGAATGGCAAATAGAATCTAGCTTTCCTTCCATCTTACCTGGGAGCTTGGCATGTTCTGGGGACCTGCTGCGTATTATGGATACTTCACGTTGTTGTCCAGAGCCAGGAGTCGTCAAGCATTATATTACGAAGCCTCTACATCTTTCAGCAATTATGGCGCCTTTGTTTACGTAGAAAATGTAGCCTGTTTTGCCTAACCAGAAATATATGAACCCAATCAACCCCTTTAACTTATCGAGGCCGATGTTTAAAAAGCTATTATGGCGCTTTTATTTATACTAATACGTCATATTTTTAACGGATTTGTCGTCGAAAAAAATGCGACGTATTAGGTGAAAAGCAAGTGCAATTGTTTCCATCATTGGCCGGAGGTGTGGTTGGAGGCGGCCACAGTGTTGGTCTGTCGGGTGTCGACCCACCCGTGTCTCTCTCTACTGCCAACTGCGTCACCTTGTTTGTATCTGCTGGTATTGCAAGTTTGGTTTTGTCGACTCGTTTCCTCATTGTGTGGTGCTTCCAATACCACAATGGTGGTGTGCGCGCCACCGTTGGGCTAGTGATGGTTCCCTCAACTATGTGGTTTTGAAGTCATCACGCTTCGCTGCCGTCATGTTTTTCTATCGCGCGCCTAATTTATTTCGTGCATTAGTAATCGTCGTGAAGTGTGCATGTGAGCTTATGGTTGGTAAAACAAAAGAATGCAAGCACGCTTCCCAGACCACGCGCCAACCACAGACGCGAGTTTGTTTACATAGCTCAGCTGATCGGAGTCACGTGTCCAAACGGACGACTAGGATTTTGGCGCGCATTCTCGTGTGTCGTATCGAATCGTATGACTAATGAACCTGCGAGAGATGACGGTATTAAATTAGTATCGTTTTGTATGTTTGCATCGTATGGTTGTGTTTAGTGATGTTTGTTTCTTATTGTGCGCTGGGCCTTGTCTCTTATTGTGCTGGGCCTCGTCTTTACGAACGACTTGACCTAGGTTCATATCTTGGCCGCGGAGGATTGACTGGGTGCCAATCCTTAACCACTCTCGCACAGCAGTAATTGGGCAACTGGTTCTTAAAGGATTGACGAGTCGTATTCTAGGGGAAACTAGTGGTTAAGGCTATGTAGGGATGGGACTGCTAACTAGAGTTAGCAGTCGTGTGTCCCTAGCAGTACTTCTACCTGTGTAGCAAACAACGGGCTGGACACGAGAGCCTCGCGTGTGGTATGTGTTAGGCCCGGGCGAGGGTAATAAAGCAGAGGGAGCATTAGCGGCACCATATGGAAATGAGAAGCGCCAGGCATTCCCGGATTGTGTAGCTGACATCGCGCCAGTCAGTTGAGAGCGGGAGGAATGCGCTGTGCAGCTTGGAATATTACCCCCTGTCTCTCTGACCCATGACTGTCTTCCTGACTCCTGTGGTTGTCGCTAGGGCTCTTGTGGTTGTCGCTAGGGCTCTTGTGGTTGTCGCTAGGGCTCTTGTGGTTGTCGCTAGGGCTCTTGTGGTTGTCTTTGTGGGTCTTAGTGGCTATCGCTCGGGCTCTTATAACTCTGACTCTTGTGTCTTTAACTCTTGTGGCTGTCTTTGTGTGGGAAGCAATTCGAGGAGTGTCTAAGGCGGCAATGTGCACATCATGTTTGGTGGTGTGGGTGTGTAGGGTCCTGCTGCTGCTGCTGCTGGAGGGTAGGGTCCTCCTCCTGCTGCTGCTGCTGGAGTGTAGGGTCCTGCTGCTGCTGCTGCTGGAGGGTAGGGTCCTCCTGCTGCTGCTGCTGCTGCTGGAGTGTAGGGTCCTGCTGCTGCTGCTGCTGCTGCTGGAGTGTAGGGTCCTGCTGCTGCTGCTGGTCTCTGGCCGTAGACGGCTGAAGGTGGACAGGTCACGGGCAAGACCCGGGACAGGTTTTGGACCCACTCTGGAATTTGGGGAGAGGGAGAGCTGAGAATGGTCGGCACGACGCCAGGGTCAGGGAGGAAGAACAATAATGGAGAAATTATTTAGTTCACCTGAAGAAACGTAAAGATATAGGCCTAATATTTAATAAAAATTAGAGGCCTAATAATTAAATATGACCATATGGGCAATGGAGTAACATTAGATAAAGGTCAGTAAAGATTCGGCAAAACGACTGAAAACTGTTAAACCACAACCTCTTGGTGGATAATGTTAAACCATAACCCCTTGGTGGATAATGTTAAACCGTAACCCCTTGGTGGATAATGTTAAACCACAACCCCTTGGTGGATAATGTTAAACCATAACCCCTTGGTGGATAATGTTAAACCATAACCCCTTGGTGGATAATGTTAAACCGTAACCCCTTGGTGGATAATGTTAAACCACAACCCCTTGGTGGATAATGTTAAACCACAACCCCTTGGTGGATAATGTTAAACCACAACCCCTTGGTGGATAATGTTAAACCACAACCCCTTGGTGGATAATGTTAAACCGTAACCCCTTGGTGGATAATGTTAAACCACAACCCCTTGGTGGATAATGTTAAACCACAACCCCTTGGTGGATAATGTTAAACCACAACCCCTTGGTGGATAATGTTAAACCACAACCCCTTGGTGGATAATGTTAAACCATAACCTCTTGGTGGATAATGTTAAACCATAACTTCTTGGTGGATAATGTTAAACCACAACCCCTTGGTGGATAATGTTAAACCACAACCTCTTGGTGGATAATGTTAAACCACAACCCCTTGGTGGATAATGTTAAACCACAACCCCTTGGTGGATAATGTTAAACCACAACCCCTTGGTGGATAATGTTAAACCACAACCCCTTGGTGGATAATGTTAAACCACAACCCCTTGGTGGATAATGTTAAACCACAACCCCTTGGTGGATAATGTTAAACCACAACCCCTTGGTGGATAATGTTAAACCATAACCTCTTGGTGGATAATGTTAAACCATAACCTCTTGGTGGATAATGTTAAACCACAACCCCTTGGTGGATAATGTTAAACCACAACCCCTTGGTGGATAATGTTAAACCATAACCTCTTAGTGGATAATGTTAAACCATAACCTCTTGGTGGATAATGTTAAACCACAACCCCTTGGTGGATAATGTTAAACCACAACCCCTTGGTGGATAATGTTAAACCACAACCCCTTGGTGGATAATGCTAAACCATAACTTCTTGGTGGATAATGTTAAACCATAACCTATTGGTGGATAATGTTAAACCACAACCCCTTGGTGGATAATGCTAAACCATAACTTCTTGGTGGATAATGTTAAACCATAACCTATTGGTGGATAATGCTAAACCATAACTTCTTGGTGGATAATGTTAAACCATAACTTCTTGGTGGATAATGTTAAACCACAACCCCTTGGTGGATAATGTTAAACCATAACCTCTTGGTGGATAATGTTAAACCACAACCCCTTGGTGGATAATGTTAAACCACAACCCCTTGGTGGATAATGTTAAACCACAACCTCTTGGTGGATAACGTTAAACCATAACTTCTTGGTGGATAATGTTAAACCATAACCCCTTGGTGGATAATGTTAAACCATAACTTCTTGGTGGATAATGTTAAACCATAACCTCTTGGTGGATAACGTTAAACCATAACTTCTTGGTGGATAATGTTAAACCATAACCCCTTGGTGGATAATGTTAAACCATAACTTCTTGGTGGATAATGTTAAACCACAACCCCTTGGTGGATAATGTTAAACCACAACCCCTTGGTGGATAATGTTAAACCACAACCCCTTGGTGGATAATGTTAAACCACAACCCCTTGGTGGATAATGTTAAACCATAACCTCTTGGTGGATAATGTTAAACCACAACCCCTTGGTGGATAATGTTAAACCACAACCCCTTGGTGGATAATGTTAAACCACAACCTCTTGGTGGATAACGTTAAACCACAACCCCTTGGTGGATAATGTTAAACCACAACCCCTTGGTGGATAATGTTAAACCACAACCCCTTGGTGGATAATGTTAAACCACAACCCCTTGGTGGATAATGTTAAACCACAACCCCTTGGTGGATAATGTTAAACCACAACCCCTTGGTGGATAACGTTAAACCACAACCCCTTGGTGGATAACGTTAAACCACAACCCCTTGGTGGATAACGTTAAACCACAACCCCTTGGTGGATAACGTTAAACCACAACCCCTTGGTGGATAACGTTAAACCACAACCCCTTGGTGGATAACGTTAAACCACAACCCCTTGGTGGATAACGTTAAACCACAACCCCTTGGTGGATAACGTTAAACCACAACCCCTTGGTGGATAACGTTAAACCACAACCCCTTGGTGGATAACGTTAAACCACAACCCCTTGGTGGATAACGTTAAACCACAACCCCTTGGTGGATAACGTTAAACCATAACCCCTTGGTGGATAACGTTAAACCACAACCCCTTGGTGGATAACGTTAAACCACAACCCCTTGGTGGATAACGTTAAACCACAACCCCTTGGTGGATAACGTTAAACCACAACCCCTTGGTGGATAACGTTAAACCACAACCCCTTGGTGGATAACGTTAAACCACAACCCCTTGGTGGATAACGTTAAACCACAACCCCTTGGTGGATAACGTTAAACCACAACCCCTTGGTGGATAACGTTAAACCACAACCCCTTGGTGGATAACGTTAAACCACAACCCCTTGGTGGATAACGTTAAACCATAACCCCTTGGTGGATAACGTTAAACCACAACCCCTTGGTGGATAACGTTAAACCACAACCCCTTGGTGGATAACGTTAAACCACAACCCCTTGGTGGATAACGTTAAACCACAACCCCTTGGTGGATAACGTTAAACCACAACCCCTTGGTGAATAACTATAAATATTTCCAGAAAGTTTTATACCGTGATCATCACTCTGAAAAAAAAATAGAATTCGCTGATTAATGAAAAACAGTAAATACGGATGTTGCTACCTTGAGGTTATCTTGAGATGATTTCGGGGCTTTTAGTGTCCCCGCGGCCCGGTCCTCGACCAGGCCTCCACCCCCAGGAAGCAGCCCGTGACAGCTGACTAACTCCCAGGTACCTATTTACTGCTAGGTAACAGGGGCATTCAGGGTGAAAGAAACTTTGCCCATTTGTTTCTGCCTCGTGCGGGAATCGAACCCGCGCCACAGAATTACGAGTCCTGTGCGCTATCCACCAGGCTACGAGGCCTTCTCCTTGTCCGGTACACACATGAATGGACCTAAATGACCACATGGCCTAAATGGTACAAAGATTATCATTCCTTGTTTTTTTTCCTCTAGGAAAAAAATAGGAAAAAATAGGAAAATAGGAAAAAAAATCCAGACTCTAGGCGGGTCTGGAATACTTCAATAATTATGTATATACACTTACTAGGACCGCTAGGTTACGTATATTGGTGGTGGTAACCTATCGTCAGGCTGTGTGTGTTCATTCCATCCAGCGCCCGACCCCCAAAGATACATTCATCTATATTAATATGCTGTTGATTCTGAATTTTAATTCTCTCAAATATAAATGAATATTACCATATACAGTATTATCAGGTTCTGTTGGCAATTAGTTTAATTTAACATGTTCTCATTAGTGAATAATTAGAGGTACTAACCTCCCTCTCAGACCACTGGATAGTTATCTAAATATTTGTGATGGTCTGAAAGCATACTACTGGTCCAATAATAGTCTACTTGTAAACATGAACCTTTGTCCTAAACAGAGAATATTCTCAAGTTATAACTGTGTTATAAATCCAGGGTTTAAATTATAAAAAAGTATACGGTTAATTAGTTTTCTGTGAAAAGACTGAGGCGTTTTCTTTAATTTCAAATTAGGAGATACTCAAACAGGTTTTGAATTTCATGTCATATGTTTGAGAATTAATAGCCTAACCTAACCCAAGCCAACCTAATGAAACCTGAACCTAACCCAAGCCAACCTAATGAAACCTGAACCTAACCCAAGCCAACCTAATGAAACCTGAACCTAACCCAAGCCAACCTAATGAAACCTGAACCTAACCCAAGCCAACCTAATGAAACCTGAACCTAACCCAAGCCAACCTAATGAAACCTGAACCTAACCCAAGCCAACCTAATGAAACCTGAACCTAACCCAAACCAATCTAATAAAACTTGAATCTAACCATGGTTAGGGAGTAAATAATAGCAGTAAATACCTAGTGGTTTTGAAGTGATTACGAGGAGGGTACATCCGCCCTGAGGATGGGTTGATTACTGCGACGGTTGAGGGTCTATATAACCCGTAAATAATTAGCTGGACTCCGATTGATGAAGATTAAGCCACCCAAAAGGTGGCACGGGCATGAATAGCCCGTAAGTGGTGGCCCTTTGGAGCCATTACCAGTATCATTAGCTGACACTGGAGATCTGTGACGGTGCGACTGCACCCTTCGGAGAGGTCGTGACCTCTGAGCTAGACTCCCGTGACCTGTCGGTTAAATATCCAAGTCTGAATATTTATAAAAGATGGTCAGCATTTTGTTGATAAGATAAGTAGTCTAGACGCGGCTGTCTGAATATATGATTAATGTTCTTCTGATTACATAAGAATTAGGGAGAGTTCATAATATAAGGCCTATAGGCCTACATAAGAACATAAGAACATAAGAACAAAGGTAACTGCAGAAGGCCTATTGGCCAAATTTCCCAAAATGGGAACTGCCTATACGAGGCAGTTCCCATTTCTGTGCACCAAACCTTCCTTGCGCGGAACTTTGTGCAATCACTTAATGATTTTGGGGGGAATTTTGTCTGTGGAGTATTTTACATAATGAAGGCAACTGCAGAAGGGCTATTGGCCCATACGAGGCAGCTCCTATCTATAACCACCCAATCTCACTCATATACCGCGCTTGAAACAATCGAGGGACCCCACCTCCACCACGTTACGCGGTAATTGGTTCCACAAATCAACAACCCTGTTACCGAACCAGTATTTACCCAAGTCTTTCCTAAATCTAAACTTATCCAATTTATACCCATTGTTTTGTGTTCTGTCTTGTGTTGATATTTTTAATATAGGTTGAGGTCGGCTATTAATTGTTCCTCGCCATTACTGAAGATTATCTAGGTCGCCTTGCAGGTTTTTACGGTCTTAAATGATTACAGCTTTCCTTCAATATTGCATTATCAGTCAGCATTAATACGAATGTTTCAACTTTCTCGTGTAAATCATTGATTCATCCTGGGGGGGGGGTAGTATAGTATTGAGGCCTCGTAGTACTCCACAAGTTTGCTCAGGCCTATAGAGCTTAGTAAATTGCATGATTTTTTTGAGAATTAGAATTAGTGCATGAGTTTAGTAAATAAGTTTTTAAATTAAATTAAATTGAATTAAATGCATGAGTTTAGTAAATGTATTACCTTGAACAATTTAAACTAAATACTTTCGAAAAACAATTAATTCATGAAAACTTGGCTATTAAGCAAATTGGGCCTTGCATAGTAGGCTGAGAAGTGCGTTCTGGCTACTAGGTACGACATATATATATATAATAATATATATATATATATATATATATATATATATATATATATATATATATATATATATATATATATATATATACAAGAAGGTACAATGGGATTGTGAGGATACATAGCATAGTAATTACAATCTTGTAAAGCCACTAGTACGCGCAGCGTTTCTGCCCGAAACGCTGCGCGTACTTCGGAATTGTACTAATTTGTAATTGAATTAGCTGTAAGCTAGCCCAATCAGTAGAATTGTGGCCAAAACAAAACTGGATGATAAGGAAGATAAGGGCGTATATATGTTGTTTCCACGTCAGTGGTGGCCAGATAACGCTTGGGGGGGGGGGAGTTACCATATGACGCATGACCGCGGGACCAAAGAGCCAGAGCTCAACCCCCGCAAGCACAACTAGGTGAGTACACACGAGGCCGGGCAAGGAAAGCAGTGTGGATTTATGTCGTGGGGGGAGACAGCCATGCGGGGGTCTGACGGCTGAGGGGGACAGCGCTTGGCATTCGTAGTCCTAAGGTTTCGGGTTCGATCCCCGGGGGAGGCGGAAATAAATGGGGTAGAGTTTTTTCACCCTGATGTGCCCTGTTCACCTAGTTCAGTAAATAGGTACCTGGGAGTTAGACAGCTGCTACGGGCTGCTTCCTGGGGTGTGTAACAGGAAGCAACCCGTTCTCGCAAATTTAATAAGTCAATATTGACTTATTAAATATGTGCATAGGTGACATACTTAACATAATAGATACCCTTAAAAAGAATCATAGAAAACACCGACCTTACCTAACCTTGTTAGTATGTTAAGATAAGCATCTTATTACTTCGTAATTACAATTATTACCTAACCTATAATAGGTATAGGTTAAGTAATAATTGTAATTACGAAGCAATAAGATTCTTATCTTAAGATACTAACAAGGTTAGGTAAGGTCGGTGTTTTCTATGAATCTTTTTAAGGGTATCTATTATGTTTAGTATATCACCTATGCACGTAGTTAATAAGTCAATATTGACTTTACGAATTTGCGAGAACGGGTTGCAGGAGGTCTGGTCGAGGACCGGGCCGCGGGAACGCTAAGCCCCGAAATCATCTCAAGATAACCATCAATGAGTATTGAGTTTGATCAAAGAAAATTGTTTAATTAATATTCTAAGTACACAGAGACGCAAAAGTCCAGATTTGTGTCACCAGACTTGGCTCAGAGCTACGTAGGACAAATTGAATTAAACCTCACGGTACTGGGAAAGAGAGAATACAGGGGAAGACATGATCATTGCATACAAAATACAAGTGTGGACAAAGACACACTGTAGAGCATTATATCTTAGACTAATAAAATTCAGCCATTTCGTGATAAATCTAAACTCGCGTAGTATGAAATGGTAAACCATGTTATTACTAAGGATAAATTACCTGAAATCCTTGCACTGTATCCGTATTTCGCTTCCAGTAGATAAACTAGATATGAGATTAAGAAACACGTAGTGTATCGTGAAGACTAATAATAACAAACAGCAGCTTTCCTGTGACTAATATCTTCATAGCTCAAACAATTATGCATTAGTGATAAGACCTACAATGAATGTATAATGATTAACTGTAAATATATAGCTATTGAAATACAAAAATCTCCCTAACTAAGAAGATAAGAAGAAATGCAACTGCAGAAGGCCTATTGGCCCATACGAGGCAGCTCCTATCTAACTACCTTTAGATACCAGGTAGTTAGGCTCCTGCCTAACTACCTAGGCAGCTACCTTTAACTAGCTGACATAATTATAAGGTGTGAAGGAAATATGAAATTGATGTAATAATCCCCTGTGAGTTCTGATCAAGACCTTTTGTGCTCTGTAATCCCTTTTTTTGCGCTACCGCTCACAGGATGAACAGTGGTAAGCATTTGGAGCATCTTACCGTGGCGCAGTGGTAAGGCACTCGCCTGGCGCTTCACGAGCGCTTTGACCTAGGTTCGTATCCTGGCCGGGGAAGATTGACCGGGAACCAATCCTGAACTATAGCCTCTGTTCACCTCTGCTGGGTGAACAGAGGCACCTGGTTGTTAAACGATTTGGCAGGTCCGTATTCCGAGGAAAATTAGGAAAAAGGACTTGCCCGAAACGCTATGCCTGCTAGTGGCTATACAAGAATGCAAGAACTCTTGTATAAATCAATAAATAAAATAGTTTTTGCCCAACCACAAACGTACTAACCATAACCATCCCACTTAACCTATTAAGGCAGATACATAGAACGCGTCAATATTGCTCAAATTGTTACTAGTACATCGCATTTTTAACGGATTGGTTGATTCCGTAAAGCAAATACGACGTATTAGGGTTGAGGACAGGTTGCCCGCTGCTGGCTGGCATGCAGTTGTTATTCTGTGCCTTTGTTCACTCACGGCTTGCTTTCACCCTTGCTTGAATCGTGGGATAATCACAGGCTATAATTATTACAGTCCCATGGGCCAGGGGTTAAACTTTTCGATTGCTTACACTTACATTTCAGGGTGAGGCAGTACGTGTATTGTATGCACGCGTGTGCAAGAGATAGACCGAGACAGAGACATGAGGGAGGCGTGTGCGTGTATGCGTGTGTGTGCGTGCGCTTCTGGTGACTTGTTAGCACTTCCCGGTGAGCATGATCGTCGTCTTTTGTTTCTGCCTGCGTCATCCCCGCCTTTGTTTACATACAGCTTCGTCCACAAAGTGTTTATTGCTTTGTGACGTTTATTTGTCGTGTGTGTGTGTAGCTGTTAACTGTATTCCTCCTGTTCTGTTTATCTGAGAAATATATTAGTTGTAGTTTAAAACTAGAGAGAGAGAGAGCGTCATGTAAATTAGAAATTAATTAGAAAATTAGAAATCTTTCATATGAAGAAAGATTAACAAAGCTTAAGTTGCATTCACTGGAAAGGCGAAGAGTTAGGGGTGACATGATAGAGGTTTACAAGTGGATGAATGGACATAACCGGGGGGATATTAATAGGGTATTAAAAGTATCAACACAGGACAGAACACGAAACAATGGATATAAATTGGATAAGTTTAGATTTAGGAAAGACTTGGGTAAATACTGGTTCAGTAACAGGGTTGTTGATTTGTGGAACCAATTGCCGCGTAACATTGTGGAGGTGGGGTCCCTCGATTGTTTCAAGCACGGGTTGGACAAGTATATGAGTGGGATTGGGTGGTTATAGAATAGGAGCTGCCTCGTATGGGCCAATAGGCCTTCTGCAGTTACCTTTGTTCTTATGTTCTTATGTTCTTATGTAGGGCGAGGGAGGAGGAAGGAAACCCTGTCGTAGCTCAGTCGATTAAGGCAGTGTCTGGGATGCTCCCGGACGCAGCTTCGAATCCTCGTCACGGCCCTTGTGGCATGGTAGATGAGTACAAGTAGATGAATGGGGCATAACAAGGGAGATAAGTAGATGAATGGGCATACCAAGGGGAGACAATCGACTTGAGAATGGTCCAGGACGGACCGAAACGTCGTCGTCCCTTCACCTTCTAGTGTGTGGTCTGGTCAACTCGAGGGAGATATTAATAAGGTATTCAATATATCACAACGTACAATAGAACACGAAACAATGGATATAAAGTGTTACACTTAGAAATATATTAGTTGTATTTTAATTTTACTACAAATTAAGATTTTAAGTAGTTCTTAAGACAATTAAGAACTACAATTTATAGTACTTAATTTTCTCCCCCGCTTGTGATGAGAGTTTGCTTTTGTCTTGTTTGTGGAGAGAGTGAAAAACAGTTCAACACATTTCTTTCCAAGGAGTTCAATGGACTGTTTAATTTTTCCCAAGGTGGGAGCTTGTGTTAGAACATCGTCTGCATATCCCACTTGTTGTGTTCCTTCTGTAAATTCAATATTTGCAATGACGTTCATAAGTATGTTAAATAGTGTGTGGGGGGGAGGAGGGGGGGATTAAGACCCCTCCTTAGGGGGTCTCGCGTTCCATACTCATTGTTCTGGAGACTGCTCCGTTGAAGCACACCTTGGCTTTCCTCCTTGTGAGGTAGTCTTCAACCCATTTCATGAGTCTCCCCTTGACACCCATGCATGCAAGCTCGTCCAGGATCGCAATCCCCTGTGCTTTGTCGAAGGCTCTTTTGATGTCAACAAATACAGAGTACTTAGCTGTGTTATTAGCCAAGTAATTAACTATACAATTTGCTGTACTCCGTCCTTTAACAAATCCATTAACACTCATTCTTGGGAGACCCAAGAACTGCCAAAACGTCTAATCTACGTAGAGGAGTTGTCCCTCCCCAGTGTTAAAAGCAGAATTAAGGAACTGAATGTTAAGGTTGCAATTAAGATAGCCAGAGATCCCTCATTACAATTATATTGTCAAGAAAATACTGAGTTCTGTGCTACTTACAGGGGAAAACAGAAGCAAAAAATGGCATCACAGATCAGTCTGCTACCTCGAAGAACTTCACCTGCTTGAGCAAGCCCGTGAGCTCCTGCCTGTAGAGAGGTTACCTCCCTGGGAGGATGACTCGTGCAGGATTATCAACAACGAGATGGCATCGAAAAAGTCCAGCATGATATCACAAAAAAATGAGGCACAATTATCTTGAGGAAATCTACAATCAATGAATTAGATAAAATCTACACTGATGGGTCATCTAACCCTGTTAATGGCAGGGCTGGTGCAGCATACACTGTAATTAGGAATAGTGCTTTTCAGCACGGAAATGAAAGAAAAGCACGTATTGAGAACTATGCCTCTTCAACGCAAGCAGAGCTAACTACCATTGTTATGGCGTTAAGATTCCTTGAACGGAACACTAATGACGCAGTGATCTGTACTGATTCAAAAGCAGCACTACAAAGCCTTAGTAAAAATCTGGCAGAAAATCTTGCAATAGTCGCTGAAATCAAGAGAGATGTGAGGGTACTAACCAATCAGGGAAGAGTCGTCAAATTTCTGTGGATCCCCTCCCATGTTGGAATTTATGGAAATGAACGAGCAGATGTGCTGGCTGCTGAAGGAGACCATATTGAATACTTCATACCCAAGAATCTTCTACAAATTAGAGGTATCATCAGGCAATACCACGACCTAAACCGCATTTGCTAATCTCACCGAATTTCTATATAAATACACCATCAAAAGGTAGCCTACTCCCGTGGCGTCACAGGACGTCTCTGAGGTGGGTCGACCCAACGTTCAGCCAAGCCCCGGTACGCACCTGAGGTCAGGTGACCTCACTCTGTGCCACTTCTCTCCATCTAAAATGGCGGCTCCACCCAGAGCTATGTACAGGTTCAATAAGGTTTCCCGTGATCTTGTAGCATAACCCGACATTGTATGCGGGTTGAAATTGAAATTGAAATTGAAATAAGTTTATTGAGGTAAAATACACACAAAGGGATGAGGTAGCTCAAGCTATTCTCACCCCGTTCAGTACAACGTGTTAGTACATACATAGACACACATCACGAACAATAAACCTGTTACCAAACATTCTGATAACATGCGGGTAGTCGTACCATATCTAGACACTGTATTAGTTGAGATGCCTACGGGATATTCATGCCCGTGCCACCTCTTGGGTGGCATAATCTTCATCAGTCAATGAGATAGGTAATTCAACCTGAATTAAAGTTATTCTTATTTTCGATCAGCGAATAACCAAACGTACATCTTGGGTGTGCATGTTTGGTTGACAAATTTCCACCTTCTCACAATGCTATCTTGTTATCATCGCCTCCCTCTCTCTCCCTCTCTGCGTAGAATAAGTGAGAGGGAGGGAGGGAGAGAGTGGGAAGGCGGGAGAGAAGAGGTAAGGTAATTCACCAAACCATTACGACTATATATCACATGAAAGGTATAAAAGGGTAAGGATTTAGGATAGCACGGAGAGGGAGGATGAAAATTAGGTTGTGGGAGAGGGAGGATGAAAGTTAAGTTGTGGGGGAGGGAGGATGAAAGTTAAGTTGTGGGGGAGGGAGAGTGTTGAGTTGAGTGAGGAAATGACTGTCCTGTCAAGCCTCACGCACTCTTTCCTGTAAGCACTGGCGAACGCAGAAGGGAAAGGAGTGAAACCTTGTTTCCCATCCCCCCCCCCCCCCCACCGCCTTTCCCACTCTCACGATGCCCGTGTCATCCGAGAGGATAGGTGTGGCGAGGCGTTGTAACTGACGGGTAAATGCTGCCTATGACTGGCTGCTGTCAGTGTGTGATGAGCAGCTGTCAGGTAAACACTGGTAATGGATGATGACTCCTGTCAGTGTATGCGATGAACAGCTAGGGCGGTCTCATCATCTCATAAGTCCACGCCAGAAACCAAAATTTTTGTTGTTTCTGACAAAAACAAAAAATGCTTTTTGTAACAAAACAAAGTTACAGCGCATGGTTTTTAAGTTGTAATAGTATTAAACCTCGGGGTTTTGTCTTAATTTATGTCATCCCTCCCCTGCAGCTTTGTGTGGGAATGTACTAAGTGGATTCATGGATGAATGTGGATTTATGGATAGTGAGGTGGATAAACGTGGATGGCGAGATGAACGAATATTTGGATAAATGGATAAATTTATGTGTGAATGATAAGTAAACTAGAATTGGTGAGTGGATGAACAGATTAAATAATGATGAGCCGGACTGAAACGGAATTACTTTCACGTCATATGTGCGGGTTGGGTTATATGATACGCTCCTTACTGCACCGTAAAGTTATCTTAACTTCTGCATCTGGGATTATGACCCAAGATTGCAATCGTTAAAAGCGCAGCAGCAGCAGCGCCAATGGGGGTGAGAAATGGGCATTATTGTGTTCACGCATGCCCACGTGGTCAACAAGGACCTTATCCTGATCCCTTGATCAGGATAAGTGCTTTCTTGTTGTTTAAGATTCGCTACTCAGAACTATAAGTTCCAGTAGCACGGGCTATGGTGAGCCCGTAAGGATAAGTGCTATATAGTGGCACTTATATATCCTTGATATATTGGTGCTTTCTCCTGATAGCTCCCTTTCCCCTTGTAAATGGGAAAAAACAGGCCTTCTGCAATTCCCTCTATTCTTTTGTTATGTCCATTCTGTATGGTATGAATGGGACCTAACCAGAGCACGATAAAGCTGTTATTACTAAGACCTCTAGCAATAAATCCCAGTATCCTATTTGCTTTATTAAGTTCAATGTAAACATAGTGAAAGAAGAAGTGAATGGGTGGTGTTGTAGTAGTGGAGGCTGGCAGCCTTCAACACACGACTATCTCCATTACTACGCTATATATAGCCTAGCTTCCACTGGAAAGATGAGCTTGGCGTCGTCCTTGACAGCAGCAGCAGCGACCCGTCACCTCCCGTCACTTTTAATAAGGCCATAAAACTAATATTTTAATAAAATCATTACCTGAATGTACAACACGAGAAAACATAATTTTAATCTGAAAAAGTATATTTTTATTAAGAAATTAGACGAAAATAAAGAGCTGGTGACGCCAAATAAAGTCGACGATCCAAGCGGCGGTTAGGTTAGGTTAGGTTTGGTTTGGTTAAGTTAGGTTAGGTTAGTTTAGGTTAGGTCAGTCTAACCTAACATATCATATTTATTCATTACTAACGTATTGCCAGGAAGCTTTCTGAAGCTTGTGTAGCTTGTGAATTTCGGGGGGTCCTAATTAGACGGACCCCCCGAAATTGAAATTGTAAAGTACAGTATGTGAATAGCTTCAGAGATGTGCTATCATTTTATACTCTTGCTGTGTAGTGTCAGATATATCAGGAGTAACAAATACGGTACATTTAATATATATTTTTAAATTTATATACAATACTTTAGAGTGTATGTATTAAATGAATGGATAAATGAAGCTGTACACGAATAATAGGATATATGTAGCGGCTTTTAAATTACTTTCATGCATCCGTAACGCTTGCAAGCGTAATCAATTTTTCTCTGAAGTGCGCCTAAGGGACTCTGTCACGAGAAAAAATATTTGTATAAAATGCATTTTCTATCCGATCGACTTGGGGGATAGTTTCAAAATGCGCGCCATGATATTCCCGTTCTCCCCCAATAGGCCGCACGGCACCTCTGCCTACGCGAGCACGTGGTCGGCCCAGGGTTGCCAGATTGGGCTACAAGTAGCCAATTGGGCTACTTTTGAGAGCCCCGCGCTCCCAAATTTTTAATTTCGCTACTAGCGACTTTTTGGGCTAGTTTAAACGCAAGTTGGGCTACTTTGGGCTATTAATATTAAGAAATAAAATTATGATTATTTATGCTTTAATAATATAATCTGTACAAATCACAGCCAAGTCCAACAGCCTGATTGACTAGATCACTGACCGCAGGAGAGCCCTGGTCAGAGACCGGCCCCTGGGGACGTTGATCCTAGGAACCTTTGAAAGAAAAAGTAACCGCAAGGCAAGGTAATCCTCCCCAGGGGCAATAGATTTCCCAACCTTAATTGTTAATAATACTTCATCCCAAAAGCTACACTTGGTTCCACAGATCTTCATTAAGGGGAGAAAGTTATCTAGACATTTACAGATTGATAAATGATGGGAAAGATCCCTTACAGTTAATACCTTTGTCAGGAAGACGATGGTTGGCAAGGAGCGGTAGTGTAAAGCGGCCGTTTGATCAGTGGGGTTCTCTAACAACTCATTACCAAATAGCTTTTTCCTCTTGTGATAAATGTGTTGCAAGGCAACTATTTTCAATGTACGCTGATCCCCAAAATAAGCTATATTTCACATGTTTCAAACCAATCCTAATTGATTTTGAAAGGATGAATTTACTTTATCAAAAGATGAAGCAGATCATAATAGCCTTCACACTGTCTTAGAAAACTTCACTCTTGGAATACTCAGAAGAATCGTTCGTCCTCATCATGCAAAGCTTCCTGTTAATTTGGACTACAATTCTATGTATCTGCCCCTGGAGAAAGTTGACTTTGGTTACGAATTTTCAACACTTCTGGCCACTAACAGACAAAACAATTTTACAACCCAGGAAAAGTTTCAAAATGTTCAAGAAAGATGCGATAATTTTTTAATGAAAGCTTGCAAATAGCTTCTTTCCCGTATTCTAAGTAATGCTGAAACTATAAAAAAAGGTGAAAAATCTGTTACCTATCATAAGCCTAAGCTTACATGGCCACCATTTTCGGAACTTCCGTTAGTATTAGCTGACCAATCTAAGCTTAGTGAAATTGAAAGTCAGTGGCGCCTACTGTTAACCATTGACTAGTCCAACATTTGTTTTGTGTTGAAAATATACAGCTTGCCAATCAGTAATGCCCTGGTTGACCGGATATTTTCGAGAGTAACGTCTGTGAAAACTAAACTGAGAAATCTTGAATGGGAATGGGACTTGAGCTTTTGACATCAGTCTTGAGAATCAAAACATATCTTTAAGAAAATGTAACTTGTTGCTCGTCATTTGAACCACTCATGTCAATGCTTAAATATGAGTCTGCAATATACAAGAACGAGGTTGTGGATGCAGATCAAGATCTTGGTAATCTTCAACTGTAAAGACGTGGAAGGACTTCACACCCATATAAACATCAGAGGTCCGCGGTTGTTCAACGTCCTCCCAACAAGCATAAGAAATATTGCCGGAACAACCGTGGACATTTTCAAGAGGAAACTAGATTTATTCCTCCAAGGAGTGCCGGACCAACCGGGCTGTGGTGGGTATGTGGGCCTGCGGGCCGCTCCAAGCAACAGCCTGGTGGACCAAACTCTCACAAGTCGAGCCTGGCCTCGGGCCGGGCTTGGGGAGTAGACGAACTCCCAGAACCCCATCAACCAGGTATCAACCAGGTATCAACCAGGTATCAACCATTAAGCTTCAAACAGTAAATAATGGTAAGTTATCCTATTATCATATTGGTTAAATATATATATGCAGAGATAATGTTAATAAAACAATTAAAATCGTTTAATGTACTCTATATATCATAATTACTTTGAAACCCGTATCAGGCACTAAACAAAAAATTGGGCCACTCTTATTACAAATTCGCTACTTTTAGACGGCAACCCTGAGTCGGCCCATTGTTTTGTTAACACGAGGAGTACCTGCACTGCTCTCCCCTCGGGCGTCAAATTTGATCAGTTTTACGCATTTATTTCCATTTGCCGTGTGTTTGTGACCCATTATATACATTTCCCATGGATCCTGGTCAAGGCCCAAGCAGTGGGACGCGTAAAGGAGCGAAGACGTCTGCCAAAGGAGACAAGATAAGTATGATTTACAGAAGGTTACGGGACGATGATAATATTGAAGGGGATGAAACTGATTGTGATAATTTCCAAAGCGATAATGAATTTAGTGAGGCAGGAGAATATGATGTCTCTACAAGTGAGGAGGAGAGTATGATGGAGAGTAAGGAAGATCTGCCGCGTGAAAAGCGAACACGTTCGGTACGTAGTCCAGAGCCTAAGGCTGATAATGTGTGGAGTCGTAGCAACACTCCTCCCATTGTTGATGATTTTACTACAACCCCAGGCCTGACCATTCCCACACCAACGTCTCCCATTACAATTTATACAACTATTTTTTTTACAAGAGCGTTGATAGAAATTCTCACCGTAGAAACAAACTTGTATGCCTCACAGTTTGCTTCAGAGACCTGCAGGAAATTGTGGAAACCAGTGACGGTAAAAGAAATGGCCAGATATTTGGGTCTATGCTTACTGATGGGGATAAGCAAGCTCCCTACCATGAGGATGTATTGGCAAACAAATAAGCTCTGGCATGCTCCGTTCTTCAACATGTCGTCGAGTCGGTTCCAACATATTGGCCAGTTCTTCAATACGTATAACAGCAATGCAATTCCCGAGAACAATGCTGACCGGTTGATAAAAGTGTGACCAGTGATGGAGCATTTTACAAAAAAAATTGCAGAAGTATATGTTCCAAAGAAGGAATTGAGTCTGGATGAAGGTACGATGCCATGGCGTGGCCGACTCTCTTTCAAGGTGTACAATCGCAACAAACCAGACAAATATGGTATAAAATTGTACATGCGGGCTGAATCAACGTCTGGCTACATATATGATTTTGACGTATATTGTGGCATTGGAAAAACTACAGTGGAAACCGTCATGGGGTTGATTCAGCCCCTAGTGAACAAAGGTTATCCTCTGTACATGGATAACTACTACAACTCGGTTACCCTGACAGAGAAGTTACGAGAAGTTGGGGTTTACACATGTGGCAAACTTAGACTGCAGCGTGGTGCACCAAAGGAACTGCAACAGCAGGCAAAGGGTAAACTTGCATTGGATACCACCTTGTACAGGCGCAAAGATAACACATTTGTTATACTATGGAAAGACAAGCGCATTGTCTCGCTCATCACCAACTTGCACAATGCAGACACTATGAAGTGCAGCGAAGGAAACACATTCGGAAACGTGACGGAACAACTACACTCGAACTGGTAAAAGTGAACAAACCGAAAGCAATGTGTGGTTATAATCGCTTCATGAAAGGTGTTGATCATTTCGATCAACATGATCAAGAATTACGAGTTCGTAAGAAAAACTCACAAATGGACGAAGATCATGTTTTATTTTATGCAAATGGCCTTGCATAATGCATTTGCTTTGTATAGGAATCACACAAGTGATAGCAAGAAGCTCACATTGCTAGAGTTTCACGAGGTGGCAATTTGGTCCCTACTGAAGTGGAACGCTGAGGAATGGCCTACAACAACAACAACCATACCGCATGCTGCAGACATAAATGCTAACGTAGGTCATCCTGCTGATGCCCCCGTGTCAACACCCGGACCATCTGGTGTGAGGTCTCTCTTCACTTCAACACCTCAAAGCCACGCGTCCTCACCAACTTCACAACACGAGATGTCTGGCACAGAACTCCTTGACCTGACGGCTCTGACAGAAGACTCAGACACAAGTCGTCGTCCTACTCCTCATAAAAGAAACCGACGTATTGTGGATTCTAAACATCGTCTCAACTACAAGTTGACACATGAAATTGTCAACCTGCCAAAACGTCTAAAGTGCCGTGTTTGCTCCAGGTCTGGCATAAGGAGGAACACTAGATACGGATGCAAAACGTGTGATGTGGGATTGTGTACTGTACCTTGCTACACTAGATACCACTGGAAAAAGGTATATTGGGTGGGCAAGAAGTAACCACCCGCAACAGTAACCACTCCACCTACGAAACATCTGTTGAGCAACTTCAGGACAGCTGACCTGAAGGAGGTGGAGTGGATAAAAAATGCTCAACTTATTGTTCTACCATCATCATCCCCTTGGTAAGTACACATATTTCGAATAATTTTTCACCAATAAGATATTATATTTTATACGTTTTGTAGACCATTATTTTGCGACTTTTTTCATACCAGAATGGACACTATATCACATAAAATTCTATGAGTAAACGGGAAACTTCATGAATTATTTTTCGGGTGTAGCGGGTGTGGCTAGCGGGTTGCAGTGGGGTGACATTGCTACAGGCAGGGCTTGGCCCAGTATTTTTATTTCATATGCATACGTCTGTGTAGGGAATTTTATTGCGATCACTATCTTACTATTGTGTTGATATATGTGTTGTAGTGCTAGTTTCTTGTGATACTGTATTCTCGAGTGCTGAAGTGTAATGAGAGGTTCAGTGTCATTCTGTAATGCCTAAACCCATGACAGTGGGGAATCAGGTTAATGATGATGAACTAACATGTAAACAATATAAAAATATTACCGACTTCCTCGACTTACCGACATATTGCCGGCATATTAATGTTACCAACATTCTCGATTTTTGCAGCAGCGGTAAGTCGAGGATGATCAAAGTAGAAGTGTTGTGTTTGTACTGAGAGATTACTGGATTGTGTTGCAGGTTATGGCTGTGCACGTTCAGTCTGTCAGTGTCTCTGGGCGCTGTTCTGCTGCTGCCCATCAGTATTATGAGCAACGAAGTCCTGACCATGTACCGTGATTCTCTCTATGTCCAGTGGCTCAACCTCTCTCTAATTCAGGGTGAGTAGTAACCCCCTTCTGTCTAGTACCGGAGCTTGATCAACTTCACATTCAGGTAGGTGTCTCATAATCCAATATCCGGAGTTAGTAGGCTACTGACCCTCATATTTGCAGTAGCCTTAACTCTTCTTGTAATAATAATAATAATAATAATAATAATAATAATAATAATAATTATTCAGGTAAATGTACATCAAACAAAATGAGTTACAAACCGAATGTTGGATTTCTAGATATAGCTACTAATATGCACAGCATTTTGGGAAAACGTTCTTCGACCATGGTGATTAACTATGTGGCCATTGCTCAATGATTTATTGTATAAGGTGAGCAGCTTTTATAATCAAAAGTCAGTATGTAGCCTATGAATTAGATCAGTATGTAGCCTATGAATTATTTGTCATCTCTCTTAACAATTTTATTATTTGCGTTTCTCTAGAATTAATATAGTATTGTATCATTCATTATCCATTTCTAAATTACATATTTTATATTAAAGTTAAATTATTAATATTTATCCATTTGAACAATTACAGTATGAAATAGTCTTAAGCTCGATTGATGAGTAGGTGTAGTTTAACATTTTTGTTTTAAATGCTTTGCCTGCTTATGCTAGTGTAGTAGGTTTCCTTTTATATTGACAGGAGTCTAAACATAAGATTTACTCATGTTTTCCATTTTTCCCAGTGAACACATTTATATACAGTACAATACCTGTTTTGTATAGTATGTTTGTCAAATAAACATTTGATATTTACAATATTCAATTTGATCCTGTTCTCTCTAATAATTTAGGTTAATGTGTTTTAATATTTTCAGGATTGTGGAACATCATCTTCCTCTTCTCCAATCTGTCATTATTTGTGGGGTTGCCATTTGCCTACCTCTTCACCGAGTCTGAAGGGTTTCCCGGCTCTCGTAAGGTACGGGCAACACACATTCAAAGTCTTACTTCGAGCTGATCAAATACAGTACTGCAGATGTTAAAAACTGGCTTGGAGAATCCAAAGAAGTTTATAAAGAGCATTGATATTGATCATTATCTTCTAGATCATGGGGGGTCCATTTTTAAAAGTTTTTGCCCATTTATACAATATTTTGCTACAAGGGCCTCTCTGTACTTTACACATTAACTATCCTGCAGTACAGTTTGCCAGGTATATAACTCCTTCCATTTTCAAATACTGTATATTATAACTGTTTTCATCTCCATCTTGGTTCAACTTTTCAGGCATGTGGCCATTTTGAATCTGAAATATTTTAATGATCGCTTGGGTAAACAATTGATAAATACTCAGTTGTGCCAACTTAGCTAAAATAACTTTATCTTGTAAAATATTTAAAATTTAGCTCATTAATGACTAATTATCCACATTTGTTGTTTTTATTTGAATTGCTTTGCAATATTTAATGTACAAGAAAAAATCTGTTAATTAACAACTGACAGTTTGATATCATCTGTATTATTTATGTACAGTACAGTACTTGGAAACATTTACATACTAGTGGGGGGTAATGGTGTACAGTAGTGTACAGTGGTGTACTGTATGTAAGTGTTCTGCAGCAAAGATATGCGAACACCCGGGCAACATCAATTTCCTCAGTCGTATGTTCACACGCATGTTACTTAATTTATTGTTTTAAATTTACACCTTCATTTATCAACTATTTACTTATATAATTTTTCAAATAAAAGAAATTAAATAATTATGCTAGTTTGTGTCAAGCTAATCATCCTTTATATTTTTTAACTTGGGTGTTAAAAGTAATACCTCTGGGTTAATATAAGATTGAATTTTTGCACTAATTTATGTTCTAATTTGAGTTGGTTATTGCATATCTTACAGGGGTTACGTGCTCGCATTGTTGAGACGGTGGTGGTGTTGACACTATTAGTGGTGTTGGTATTTGGCGTAGCTGTTATCCTCTCCTTCCTCTTGGGCTACTATGAGCAGGAGAATCTCTCACAAATGATTGGTGAGTACAGATGTAGCTCTTGATTTTGATAGGTCATTGCTGATGGTAGATGTTGGTCCCCCGCATCTCGTGTGATTAGTGTATCTATGAGGGGTAGTCTTACAAAATGGGATACTGTGCCCTCTTTTAGCTGTCTGCATGCATTGTTTTATTTTAATTTGACCCCTTTGTGGATATTAAACTAGACTTAACAAGGGATGCAGTGCCACTGATTGCTCTTTAAATGATTTATTCCATCGCACATGGAATACTGTTCTGTAAATGCCTTCCCTGTTAAGGCAGGGGGGGGGGGGCATAGACAGAAATGCTATACTCAATATATAGATTGAGTAAAATACCTGAACTAATTACTGGAATCATCTCAGAATGTTCTCTCTTGAATTGGAAACAAGAGATCACATTATTTATGTTGTACTCTATATGGTTAATGCTTGTCACAATAAACATAACTGATTGGAGTGAGAAATATGGTAGGAAATGTAAAATAGACCCAGTGAATAGTAGGGATGATTTTAGCAGTCAAACACGAAATATCAGAGGTCCATAACTATTCAACCAAATATTTGGACATTGCTGGAAGAAGAGTTAGTCTTCTGTAGAAATATTGACAAGTTTCTGCAAAAAGTCCCAAACCAGCCAGATTGTGATGGCTACCTAAGCTTACAGGTTGTTACCAGGAACAATTTATCTGATCAAGTTATCAAAAGGAAAGCCTAGCCTCAGACTGGCTGTAGGTGTACCCACAGGAAACTATTCAGAACATATACACCTGAGATTTTTCGTATCTGTATGAAGAGAAGGGGTTACTGTACTTTGCAGTTACCTTGCGATGGTTCCGAGGATTGGTGTTCCAGTGGCCTGGTCTGAGCCTCCTTGTTGGTGGTCTAGTCAACCAGACTGACACGGCTGCTCACAGCCTGACATATGAATCACAACCTGGTTGATCGTATCCTTTGGATGTGTTTATCAATGCAGTACATTTTTCAAAATCACTGCATGGCATAGTGCTAGTAGAGATTTTGTAGGTTTTATATTATGGTATAGGGCTTGAGGGACTGCATAGCAAGAGAGAGAGAGACAACTCTTGTTTCTCTCTCTTGTTTTCCCCCAGATTCAGAAAATGATGGGGGCGTGTGTTGTTCAACAGTACACGAGTTGGTAATAGTTCAGGATGAACTGAAATGTTGTAGTTCCTTCAATTGTGGGATGGATGTCAACTCTTCAGCCACATTATTGTGACTCATCATCTGCATGTTATTCATCTGTTACTTTTTTTTTGTTAAGAAATTAATTTGCAAGTACTGGATGTAAATTTTGAAATGTTGCATGGAAGAACTTACAGTACTGTAACTATCAATCAGTCTTGTGGAATTTGTCTAAATAACATAACAAATGCATTTGTCAGGTGTGTGATTTATTAGTTGTTAGTACTGGTATTTGTTATTTATTTTGACTGTACTAAGAGACAAAAGCAGACATGATTTATTATTTACAGTACTTGTATACAAATATTTCCAATTATAGCCTAGGTCTGGGGTGGGATTTTCCAATCAGGGGTGAACTGTTTAACAAAGATTAAGAGTGCCTCTGTCAGTCTTGGGTCTTGAAACTAAAAGTTCCATTCTCACTGCTATGTTAATGGTGGTGATTACATTTTAAGAGGCTTCACTTAGCCGTAGGCTGTAAATAAATACAATACTAGTCTCCTGACCCCAGTACCGTCTCCCTTTGTGATCTCTACACAAGCTTTATATTTAGCACAACACCTCCATTTTAAAACAAAAGAGATGTTGCCTTTGGAACATTCGTTAAGAATGGAACAAAATACTGTACCTACTCATTTCTTATTTTTCATGATTAATAATGTATGATTGCTTAAATAAATGAATTCGTAAATTTGGCTAGTGTTTATCTTGTTAAATATTGTAGATACTAATAGTGACCATACCCTTTAGCATTTTTTCAGTTTGATACATTAAGTTGCCATTGCGTGGAAAATTCAGAAAGTTGAAATGGAATTTTATTTAATAATTAAGGTTCCTTCTCTGCACTTGCTTTCAATTAACTGAAAGTTCAGTTGTGTACTGCAGTCAAACTTCATATGAAAGTTCTTTACTCCAGTCAAAAATTACACAAAAGTTCTTTATACATATTTAATGAAATATACTTAAACCATTATTTTGGTCTTGACGTGTCTGTATGAAGTTGAATGTTTGCCATATATGGATTCAATACTTGATAAAGGGGATCAGCCATTTTATATATATGGTCAGAGTAAAGTTTTGTAGTTATGTACATCACTGTGTCTCATGCAGTGGCTGATTCCTTAAATTGGTAGTTAAACATTTTTTATTCAAATGCATCCTGTACTGCTACATTGTTTTGTGTACTATATATTTTGTATGCTTACATGACAGTCATTTCATAGCTTGGTGATGGTACAGGAAAATCAACACCTCATTTAGTGCGACATGATTGTGGAGTTTAGTAATATACAGTCATGAATTGCGTGACAAATTACTAGCATGACTTGGGGAGTAGAAGAACTCCCAGAACCCCATCAACCAGGTATCAACTCAACCAGGTACCTGTACATGGAAAGTTCCAGGGCTAAAGTTCAAATCTCCAAATCAGTCTGGTTTTCATTGGGTGAGAAATACTAAAGAGAACTGTCACTGGTGTCCTTGGCTGGGAACTACTCCTTCTAATGATTTATTCTCTTCTTCCCAGAATACTGTATTGTAAAGAGAAGGCCTAGTGATCAATCTCTCCATATGTACTGTAAATATGGGAATGTTTCACGAATATACCATGATTTTTGAATAAAATTTGCCATCGCAAAATTTTGTAAAAACTAAACTCCGACCATTTGATTGCTATGTTCTACCCACTGATGTTCATGGAAAATTAGTTATGTTTTAGACTTTTGTAATATACAGTAAAGTATATACCAAATGTGCAAGTATTTTTTAGATTGTCTTGGGTTAATTTAGATTTTTTGCTGACTTCAGTACTATATATAAAAAAGCTCCTTATGTTGTCTATTTTTCCCCCCCCATCATTAGCTAAATTAGTTATACTGTAAATAGTTTCTTTATGGTTTGTTGTAGGCATGACAATGAAAACGGGAACCAGTTGGCAGATGGTGGTCGCCTTTGTTTACATCGTTCAGCAGGTTAAGTTAGGTCAGCTGTGTGACCCTTGGTGTGCCCTTGTGGGATTCTGCTTACTCTCTAACTGTTTGGTTTAGCTGCGATCACACATTACAGTATTCTATTTGACGCTGCATGTTTCAGTGTGATCATACTTCGTATTTAGAAGTGTTTCAGAGACAACTCGTGAGAAATGATATATTCATCTGTTTTGCTCCCAAAATTTGTGCTATTATGCTACTAATGACTAAAGTCTCTATTCCAATGATGTTTACACCATGCTTATACAGATCCTTGGACACAGACACTTTATCTCTCCAGGTATATGTTTTGCATCTAGCACTATATGGCAACTAGAGATGCAGTGAGCTAAATTGCATTGTCCTTGTTTCTTGCACTCGTTTAGTTGCATTAATATAGTGAATTTGTTTCCTATAATGTGTACATGATATTTTATTTCAGGACTTCAAACTTCAATTTTGCAGGTCCCCAGTGCTTGATTCGAAGGAGGTATTTCCCGTCTTTGGTGTGGTTTGATGGCATCAATGTGGCTCTGAACTCCCTTGATTGCATCACCGTGGCTCTAAATGCCTTTGATTGCATCAACGTGGCTCTAAATGCCTTTGATTGCATCAACGTGGCTCTAAATGCCTTTGATTGCATCAACGTGGCTCTAAATGCCTTTGATTGCATCACCGTGGCTCTAAATGCCTTTGATTGCATCAACGTGGCTCTAAATGCCTTTGATTGCATCATCGTGGCTCTAAATGCCTTTGATTGCATCATCGTGGCTCTAAATGCCTTTGATTGCATCATCGTGGCTCTAAATGCCTTTGATTGCATCATCGTGGCTCTAAATGCCCTTGATTGCATCATCGTGGCTCTAAATGCCTTTGATTGCATCATCGTGGCTCTAAATGCCCTTGATTGCATCAACGTGGCTCTAAATGCCTTTGATTGCATCATCGTGGCTCTGAACTCCCTTGATTGCATCATCGTGGCTCTGAACTCCTTTGATTGCATCACCGTGGCTCTGAATGTGCCCATCCTGTCTTGGGACTTGAATGCTTGGCGACTTCACAGCCAAGTTTCCCTTTGGTGCATTATCTTGTTATTGCTGTTGTTGATTTTAAAGTTCACTCAAACGGCATACAGTGGGGGATCCCCCCATTATCCAGCTCCCCCTTTTTATGGATTCTTTGGTTAACTAGAAAGACTGAAATTCGGTTCTTCACCCACTTATTTAGTGGGTGGAGAGTTTCATGTTGGGTGAGTAGGGTTCCTTTCTGATGAAATCAAGAAGTCTCACCATGAGTTGTTAATGGTGAACACAAAAATTTGATTGTTTCTAGGCAGAGTGAGACAGCTGAGCTAGTCTGCCTCTGTTCACCTAGCAAATAGGTACTTGTACGTTAGTCAACTGTTGCAGGTAGCTTCCTAAGCAATGGTCAAACACTACATGTATTTAAGGAAATGTTGAATTTTCCACAAAGACTCAAACTAGTTAATATATTCATGTATTCCCTATTAAACACCATTACCATTATTTTTACACATGTCTGTGAAATACATAAACAAAGCAAATTTATAACAAAATTGTCACACCACGTTTTCAGTTTCTATTACTTTTTGGTTCAGTAATTACTCTTTATCACATCTGCTGCTCTATACAACTATTATGTTTTCTTAATATTATTGTTTGACAATGTTTCAATCACTTTTATTCACTTAAGTCTCAGGGCTAAGAAAAGTGTCTCGAATGATAATACATTTATTTAACAAGTAAGGGTTAGGGGTATAATACACAAATTGATATCAGCTTGTCCGATACAACACCAGGAGCCAGATTCACAAAAGCACTTAAACAAGCACTTACAAACCTGTCCATCTTTTCTCAATCTTTGGCGGCTTTGTTTCCAATTATTAAACAGTTAATGAGCTCCGAAGCACCAGGAGGCTGTTTATAACAATAACAACAGTTGAATGGGAAGTTTTCATGCTTGTAAACTGTTTAATAAATGTAACCAAAGCCGTCAAAGATTGAGGAAAGATGTACAGTACAGGTTCGTAAGTGCTTGCGTAACTGCTTCGTGAATCTGGCCCCAGAGTCATATGTGTACTCAAGTCCTCACACCAGCTTCATCCTGGGGGTTTTCATCACTTTTATCCTGCTGCAATCCACACTACACAAGAGGATCCTTCTCTTGCTCCTCTTCTAAGGAGCATATATCTTTTCTTTCTTCAGTATGGACACTACATGCTGTCTTCCAGGTTTTTGTGACTTCTCTATATACTGTATTGGCTAATGAAACGGTACAGTATAGACCTTAGAGGATTATGTCATGTGATGACCAAGCCACATGTCACAAAATGGAGAAAAGACTACGCCTCAGCCCATTCTGGTCCATTATCAAGTCTTGTCACGCAACTTGATAATGGTCCAGGACGGACCAAAACGTCGTCGTGTCTCCATTTTCTGATGTGTAGTTTGGTCATCATATCTTGAGCCACATTATTGTGACTCAGTATTACATTGCATCTCTGTTGCCTCTTTCTATATACATGACAAAACTCTTGTGTGGTCCTATTGCTTTGCTTACATCTAATTCTTCCAGGTGATTTTTATTATCTCTTCAGTTACTACTACTATATCCTACATAATGACTTCTGGCTTTCCATTATCATTATCCACCAGCCTTCCATTCTGGCTCTACTTTGAGTCTCTGGAAGCTCCTGTTGATGTCTTTGCAGACTATCTTGTCACTTGAACCGAGGAAGTTTCCATTGATTTCAATCTAATAACTTGGTCTTCTACTGTTGAGTTGCTGCTTATTTGACTGTGCAATTGCCATAACACCTCAGTGGTCATTTTGCTTACTCTAACCATTTGGTTAGCCATTTTCAAACAGCCTATTTAATGCTCTCCAGATGCTACTAATATATGTCTGTCCTTAGTGTGTCCATTTTTCCAGTCTTTGTTATTTTTGTTTTTTGTTTCCTTGTGTGTATGCAATTGCGTGTAGATGCGCATGCATGTTTTGAGTACATCAGGATTTGTGAAAATGTGAGTATCATCACGTATGCCCATGTGTGTGCTGATAAATAAATATAAATAAATATGTTTATTCAGGTAAGGTACATACATACAAGTGATGTTACATTAAAGGATTGATATATAGATAGAGCTAGTACATACAATGCCTAAAGCCACTATTACGCAATGCGTTTCGGGCAAAATGATGTTTTTTTTTTTTATGCTTAGCAATATTTCCAGTCCTTATGGTGAGCCGGTCTGCACTGTATAGGGCAAGGTTCATGGATTCTGTCACCAGAATAATCAGCCCTGAATGATCTCATGCCCACAAAAGTGTAATTTTGTCTTCTGGAAGGGAACGGGCGAGAGCCAGGGAATTTGTGGCACCAATATGCATCGTGGGCAAGATGACTTTTCTTCAGAGTTGGCCACAGTAGTTGCTGAGGAGTAGACAATCTTGTATAGTAATTTATAATATTGAATGCTGCTATATTTTCCTGTGTAATATTAGTTAGATATATATATATATATATATATATATATATATATATATATATATATATATATATATATATATATATATATATATATATATATATATATATATATATATATATATGTCGTACCTAGTAGCCAGAACTCACTTCTCAGCCTACTATTCAAGGCCCGATTTGCCTAATAAGCCAAGTTTTCCTGAATTAATATATTTACTATAATTTTTTTCTTATGAAATGATAAAGCAACCCTTTTCTCTATGTATGAGGTCAAT
>NC_091160.1:36842164-36907164 GCF_040958095.1 Procambarus clarkii | reverse complement strand
AGACAGGTGTATATACCAAATATACCAAAGCTAGAAGATAAAAGAAAAAAAAGAGGCAATATGATCACTATTTACAAAATAGTAAAGGGAATCTACAAAACTGATAAAGAAGAATTCTTGAAACCTGGAACCTCAAGAACAAGGGGTCATAAATTTAAGGTAACTAATCGTAGCTGCCCCCCAAAATTAGAAAGTTCACTTTTGCCAACAGGATGCTAGACAGTTGGAATAAGTTAAATGAGAAAATGTTGGAAACCAAAACTGTCGGTAGTTTGATAGCATTATATGACGAAGAGTGCGGGGAAGGCGGGACACCGTGAGCATAGCTCTCATCCTGAAACTATACTTGGGTAATTACACTTATTTCACTGTAGACTAGTAAAATACTATACTGTACTGTGTGAATGTTTTGGTAGCATTGCTTCAGTTAGTAACACCCTATTAAATATGAAGAATGTTACCCTTGAATCTTAGACGATACTAACCACAACGTTGATTTGGTCCTGTGACACTCTGGACTTGTTTTTTGACCATCTGAACACAAGGTCCCTCAGTCGTGGCATTGCCTCAAGGTGCCAGGTGCCGCAACCTCCCCATGTGCCTCCCATGATAGCCTCGCTGTGTGCTGGGTTGTCCCGCATCATATGGAAACACTGAATTGGAAAGAAAAACAATTTACAAATCGCATAAACGAGAAATGCATAGTTTGCATAATTTCATGTTTGATTATTAAGGAGTACTGTATTGAGGTAGTAAAATATGTTAACATGATTGAGAAAATAGAATTTTGAACATTTATACAGATGGCAGGGTATGGAAATTAATATCCATACCAGTATTATTTTAATTCAAAAGGTTTTAAACACCTGCTAATTTCTTTCAGTATTGCAGTTATTTTATATTTTTTAATTTACATGTTTGGCCACTTGTTGATGGGACTTAAGTTGTATTTCTAGACATGCAGGTAAGATTATGTAGGTGCTAATGAAGTACAATGGTTAGATTGAAAAACTAAACCCGTCGTTTCATGAGTACGCTGATCGTGGACTCTGCAAGAGGTCTAAAGTATAAGAGATGTGTTAGTGTGGACTAATCCCAGAATCATGAATTGTATTAAGAGCGAAATCTTTATTTTAAAATTGATTTAGAAGCAGGAATTGAACAAATATATTAATATATATTTCTTGCCTCTTTTGTTGGTCTGTACTGAAACTTTGGCTATAAGTCTTAACAGTGCTCGTATAATGACAAGCGTTTGTGTATGAATTTTGTAGCTTGAAAAGAATAGAAAATGCTGGATGCCATTAGCATAATTCTGCTTTGTATCTCATTTCCATTACTGTACTGGGCATGTATAACGTAACTTACCTTATCAGAATTCAGCCATTCTTGTACGGCATCAACTTCACGCTGTAAAATAGGGGAGTCGGTGTCCCGTATGATAAATCTCTGTACCAGTGGATCTCCCATCACAGCTAGTCTCCAAACGGTTCCTATTGTCCACTGTATGTCACCAAGGTCTGCCAGTTTTGGTACTGATTACTTGAATATCATTACGTCTCTTACAGTAGTGAGATTAGTTTTGTATAAAGTATACAAGCACTGTATATAAGAATATTAGAGAGAAATGTAAATTTAGTGAAATAAGGAGTACAGTAATTTTAGTGTGTTAAAAGTTGGCACAGTATATATTCTATGTGATTACTTTTTTCTAGCATAAAATGAGATTAATGTAGATTGTATGGAAGTTTTATTGGTGTAAGACACAGCATTACTAAAAGTGAATTTGGGCAAAAAACATTGTTATAAGAGAGGAAAGGGAATTATCACTGTGAAATTAACACGAATGGAGAAGCAGTAGAAATTGTTGAAGGGTTTAAATGTCTGAGCTGTGTTACAGACCAGGAGTAAGCTGTACAAATTATATTGAGAGTACAGTGAGTCAAGGAAGAAAAGTGGCTGGTGTATCGATAGTTCTGGTTAGAAAGAATATGATTGGAAGAAATGCGGCCAGAGGGCTGGATGGAGTGGAAGTTCTGACCCTGTATCTGGTATGGATGCAAGCTGCTGGTGTGGCATGAATGATAAATATAAGGAATTAGAGCAGAAAATTGGACACTATTGAGAATCATGTGTAGTGTTAAGAGAATGAGTTAGAAAATAAAATTCCATTAAGAGATGTAGAATGCAAAAATGTCTTAAGTTATTTGATTGATGACAGTGTACTTACAGAATAAATGGTTTGATTTTTGCATGTACAGTATTTAACAAAACTCATGAGGATCAGTGTACAGTTCAGTAAAACTGGTCTTGTGAAGCAGTAGGGGTACTGTATTAAATGATTGGCCGAACATTGTTGGTACAGCACTTGTTTATGTGTAATGCTGTGTGATGTGTAAGATGGGTATAATTTTAATGTTGGACTCACTTTCCAGTATTGATTGCCATTTTACTCCAGGATATTGCCATCCTGCCCTACCATACTGGAAAATGTGGTGATGATAAATCTATGGAAAATTTTTAATGTATATATATATATTAGTACTTATAATGTGCTTCACAGTTCTCTATGCCATCAGTGAAAAAATAAAACTTTGCACTTTATTATGAAAACAATGACAGAATTATAATTTTTCAGTTCTGATAATTATTTACTTTTTTATTATTTTGCTTGTACAGTATTTGAGGAGTTGTCCCAATACAGTACAGTACATCATGATTAATGAGGATATTTAATTTACCTCCCGGGAGATTTCCAACATAACAAAAATCTAGCTGTTTGTATTTGCATGCAAGGGAGCACATCCACTTCTTCTTGACTGGGTCGGAGAAGTCCAGGTCGTGATAAAACCGAACTGACCAACCCGGGTACACCCGTGATAGCCTCTGCATCAGAGTAAAAGCTCCACTGTAGTAGGAGCTCGGGAATTTGCCAAATAAGCTAAAGCTTACTACCTGAAAGTGAGAGCATATGTTAAGCAGTGTTGCTGTGTGCCGACAGATTTGAGTGACTGACCATTTGGTAAAGGGAACTGTGAATTATGTTCATTATCACTTGAACATTTCTCTCTCCTCACCATAGCGTGAAGTTGGGGGAGGGGATCATAATAATTAAGATGATATTCACACCTTGATAAAAAAAGAATCATAAATAAGATAAATGCAAATAAAAACCATTAATCATCATTCATATAAAGATTCACATGATAGTACACAACTGTTGTATGTCAGCAGAACATAAAATAATAATTTTAAACTGTTGATAGTTCAGATTCAAATTCAAGAACTTTATTCGTAAATGTTTGTACATTTATAGTGGGGAAAGTCTCCACAAATTTATAGTAAGTTGTTTACCTATGAGACAATCACAATAATATCCTGTCACTGTTGCCAACTCATGAAGGTTCTTAATGCCTTTTGAATCTTGGCCCTTGTAATCCCTTTATAATGAGGATACAGCATTAAATGCACCTCATCTTTAATAGATAAACTGATACACAGCCAACACTGTATCAGTGTTTAATTTGTATCGCCATTTAAACACACACACACACACACACACACATACCATCACTACAAAAACTATCCTAAATTCAAAATTTTTCCTGGTAATTACTTTACTGTCATTGATACTTCTATAGGCAAATGTTGTGAAGATAGATGGCTAGATACCCCCAATAATAGCCTACTTGACATTAAAAACAAGTTATCCTCAAATTAGAACTAGAAAACTTCCTTATTACTCAACTAATTTCCCATTATAAGGAACAGTATACCATTAAACTTCTCGAGGTCCTTCAGGCCAACAGCTGACATTCCCCAGGATGCAACCCACAACAGTTACCAAACTCTCAGGTATTTATTTACTGCTAAGTGGACAGAGGCATCAGGTGTAGGGGGGAACGTGGCCAAACGTTTTCTCGTGCCTGGACAACTAACCTGAGATCATTTGGCTGCTAGTTACTTGCGCTGATGACTGCTACAGGCCACCATGGTAGTGTTCCATGTACTGTACTCATATATCTAGTACATTTCAATTGAAACAGAAAATATTTAAATTTTCTAAATGAAAAATTGAATTTGCTTCCCAACAATTACTGGAAACCAAATGTCACTAGATAAAGTGCTTAGTTGATCCGATGCATTTAATCTGGACAAACTTTAGTCTTATTACCAACCTGCATAAATATTTCTAATGTTATACAAGTAAGTTTTATTAATTGAAATGGACCATAAAGCAAAGCTGAAAGTTGACAGCGTAGTTCCTAAAATGATTCCCATGCAAAAGAAAAAACTTTGAAAGTTTTAATAATAGATATTACATTATCTATACTTACTGTACAGTACAAATTATATGCTGCACTGCCACACAAGAGTTAACTAAAGACTATAGAGTTTTCTCTTGTATACTCACAGACTGATTAGTTCCTCGCATAGTCGCCCAGTCATTGCATGTTGATTCCTTCATTTCGTCGTATATTTTTGTATGTATTTGGCTTTGCCCTATTGTCTCATTTGGACATGGTGTTGCAGGCGTCAAGTGACGTGTACACGAACAAGGAGCAAGGTTTAGCAGTATATCACATGAATTTTCTGTGAAGGAGTTGTGAGTGGATCTTTCCTCTTGTGTGTTATAATAAGTGATATTTGCACTGTCATGGGTGCCTGGTAGAACATGTCTTCGGAAATGTTGAAAATTTACATTAGTTTCCTGCAGTTTGCTTTTGTGGTGTGTGTTATTTATCTCTTGAGTGTATATTTGATCAGCACTGTTTATTTTTGTAGTATTTTGTTGATCTTTTGCCTGTTGCCATTTGGTTTGGAGGAAATTTTTCCTTTGTGGTGGGTCATACCCAATTTTTTCCATGTAGGCACGTGCTGCTTTATGAATGCGTTCAACACCTTCCAGGATTTGTTCCAGATGTTGTTGCTTAGTATTTGATTGAATGTCATCCCCTATGTCATCTGTTAGCTCTATTTTGTAAGCGTTAGCATTTACTTGGTTACGTTTTTTTGGGACAATAGGCCTAATGTTATTTGGAGTATATTGATAAATCTTGGACTCATCGTTGATCAAGGTGCTTGCCTCTGTATTGGGGAGTTGTCCAGTATCTTGAATCATCATCCAAGGCAGATCTTGCATTGGGTTTGAGATATTAGGTGATTGTGTGACAGTCTTACCAGGTCTTGTGAGGTGGGTTGAAGCTTGCATGCCCAGTATTCGACAGTACAGGGTTCCAAGTACAATACTTGCCATTACAATTAGGGTTATCCTTATTGAACAAATACTGGAGAATCTGCATCGCATCTGCCAGGACATTAAAAAAATTTAATTTGAATGTATAGAGTAAAACCAACTAGCTCATTGCATGTTTGTTTGGGTATAACAGTTAGGCTCGTTTCATATTTAATTGGGAGTTTAATGGAATATTTTATTGTTTAAGTTTTGTAATATAATTAAAGAATCGTATATACTGTAATTATTTCAGCAAAATTTCCTCCTGGGGCCGAGTATGACAAGGCATAGGTGAAAGCATCTGGTTATAGGGGGTAAATTGGACATAGAGCAAGTACTATATCAACACTTAACCCATGGATGTACTGAACAAGGTCAAGTGTAATGCATATAAGGGGCAACAACTTCAAGCTCAACAAGGTCAAGTATAATGCATATAAGGGGTAACAACTTCAAGCTCAACAAGCCACCGTGTACGACAATACAGATGCTTTTTACACCCATAGGTTTATTAACCCACGGAACTGCCTACCCGCTGAAGCCATAGCCAACGCATTACTGCAGTTCAAAATCCAGTTTGATAAAATTTTCAGGAACAATTAGAGAAGGGGGGAACTTTGATAAGGTGTCAGCTTCCTGTCCCTATCAAGGCCTCTGGAAAGATAAGAGTAAGGTAAGTTGGGAAGGTTGCTGTTGAAAGTAATAATCCTATGGGGTAAGTTTCACGAGGAATAGGTTGAATAATTTCCTCACTTGGTTAATTTGGGCACGAATTACCGTAGGTGAAAATAGTTAACCATTGATGTAAGTGAGCATTTTAATCACTTTCCCATTAAGGTAAGTTGAACAAAAAATTGGTGAAAATACTTGCATGGATGAATAGACTAACTTGAAAGTGCATGGCAATGCTGAGCAAGATAAAAAGAGTCAATGAGAAGAGTTTTGATAGAATGTACATTTAAAACGAAGTCAGGATTGATGGCGACCAGTCTATCAATACATATCTCTAAAATGCCTTTGATGCCTAGGCCTCATTACTAGCTCGGAAATATACCAACTGAGGCAAATTTTAAGGCGTAAAAATTTGTTGTCTGTTAACCAAAGATTGTTTTAATTTGTTCGTATATTTTTGTTATGCACAATATTAGGCAATGTAGTATAAATATGTGCATAATATGAATGACATACAACATTTGACTCGTAAATTTAGCAAGGTTAAGTTTGTATAGTCTGTAGCCTACTGTATAATAGGCTAGACTGGGGGGGGGGGGAATATTTTACCTTACCTGATAAGCCAGATGGGAGCTTTACAGCTGTAAATGTAAACTGTTAATGTGCAATGATTTTCTCACTTCTTGAAAGCTTTTTCTCTGTGTATATGAATGTGGATGTGTCTTGTTGTATGTTAAAGGATGTGTATTTATGTATGCATATGTATGTGTATTTATGTATGCATATGTATGTGTATTTATGTATGCATATGTATGTGTATTTATGTATGCATGTGTTTATTTATGTATGTGTATTTACATATGCATATGTATGTGTATTTACATATGCATATGTATGTGTATTTACATATGCATATGTATGTGTATTTACATATGCATATGTATGTGTATTTACATATGCATATGTATGTGTACTTACGTATGTATGTATGTGGATGTTTATCTACGAATGTGTGTGGATGTGTATTTACGGATGTATGTGCATTTATTTGTATTTACATATAAATATGGATGTGTATGTACGTATGAATATGGATGTGTATTTACGTATGAATATGGATGTGTATTTACGTATGAATATGGATGTGTGTTTACGTATGAATATGAATATGTATTTACGTATGAATATGGATGTGTATGTAGGTATGCGTTTATTTGAGTGTGTGTATTTCTGGGAATAATTCGTTGATGTAGATGTGTGTGTGTGTGTGAGTGATGGAGGTGGAGGTGGCGGAGGCGACACACTTAAAGAGACCAACGGTGGGTCAGCGACTGACGCCACCACTGGTGACGACGACATACTTCTCCACCTTCACCCTGGGTGTCTCCCCCTCCCACGGTCGCTCATCCACGCCCTCCCTCCCACCCACCCACTCTTGGGGAAGGGTGGGTGGGGGGGGGTTTCTCCCCTCCCATGGTCGGTGACCCACGCCCTCCCTCCCACCCACACTTGGGGAAGGGTGGGTGAGGGGAGGGGGGTCTTTCCCCTCCCATGGTAGCTGATCCACGCCCTCCCTCCCACCCACACTTGGGGAAGGGTGGGTGAGGGGAGGGGGGGTCTTTCCCCTCCCATGGTAGCTGATCCACGCCCTCCCACCCACCCACACTTGGGGAAGGGTGGGGGGTCTCTTTTCCCCTCCCATGGTAGCTGATCCACGCCCTCCCACCCACCCAACTTGGAAAAGGGTGGGTGAAGGGAGGGGGGTCTTTCCCCTCCCATGGTAGCTGATCCACGCCCTCCCCACCAACTTGGGAAAGGGTGGGTGAAGGGGAGGGGGATCTTTCCCCTCCCATGGTAGCTGATCCACGCCCTCCCACCCACCCACTTGGGAGAAGGGTGGGTGAGGGGGGTCTGTCTCTTCCCCATGGTCGCTGATTCACGCTCTCCCACACACATGCCTTCGCGGGGAGATATGATCACTACCTACAACATTCTTAGGGGAATCGACCGGGTAGATAAAGACAAATTGTTTAACACGGGTGGTACGCGAACAAGGGGACACCACAGGTGGAAACTGAGTACTCAAATGAGCCACAGAGCCGTTAGAAAGAACGCTTTCAGTGTCAGAGTAGTTAACAGGTGGAATGCATTTGGCAGTGATGTGGTGGAGGCTGACTCCATACACAGTTGTAAATGTAGATATGATAGAGTTCAGTAGGCTCAGGCATCTGTACATCAATTGATTGACAGTTGAGAGGCGGGGGCCAAAGAGCCAGAGCTCAACCCCCGCAAGCACATCTAGGTGAGTACACCCACTCACACTTTGGGAAAGGGATGAGTGAGGGGGTCTCCCCTCCCATGGTCGCTGATTCACTCCCACCCCACCCACCTTCCCGTTCAGGACTATGGAGTAATACCCTTGATTTTCAAGTGATCAGTTCCATATAAGCGGGATACAGGGCGTAAGCAGATCTCATTGTTAATAAACAACAAGTAAAACATCCATAAGAATAATGATGCCGGACAAACTAACGTTTAGTAACGAAGCAAACGTTGTGTCAGACAGGAAAATGGCGAACTCTGGAATGAAGGAAGTCCACCACAATTACTTCCCAAATATCTCCAACACCCCCCCCCCCCCCCCGGCCACCTTCAGTACTGCTCGGTGCACAATTCGCTGTTCACCTCAAACAGGAAATGTGTCTGAAATAGAAGGAAATGTATCTGAATATAGAAATCGCAGACATACACAGTACAAAAAAAATACTTAAATTATTGGGGCTGTCTCGACGTCCTTAAACTGTGCTTCTGGGAAGAATGAGATTTTATATATATAAAATATTTATGGAAGCTACTCCATGGTCAGATCCCAGATACGCGCAATTGAATAACTAATTTGAGCGAAAGATGCGATAGGACTGAACAGTGGCACAATCAAAGAGCACTGTGAATATCTGGGATCAACGGCTCTTCTTCCTCTCTCCACCAAGTAAAAGAAATAATGTTGGAGTACAAGTACTTGCCTATTAGTAAGTACAGTACGTGCAAAGTACAAGTGGAGGTGCTCAAGAGATAGACTTAATTATAATTCAGTTCCTGCAGGAAGATTCAACCGCGGGGGGTTGTAAGAGACAAGGCTGGCCTGCCTTGTGTATTTATAATATATAAACTGGGATCTAAGATGTTAGGAATGCGTATGAGGGGTGTGCACGCAGAATTAGAGGTGTGGTGAGAGGCAGTAGTGTGACTTGCCTGTGTGTCACCGTTATATGGTGGTTGGCTTCACCTCCACTGTCGCCCCATATCCTCTCTCGCCTGGTGTATTTTAGCAGTCAGTTTTTTTTTTAAAGCAAGCACCATATACCTATCCCGTGGGCGGTGGTGGAAAGGTTGACAGAGGACACATGAACTGAACCCCACCGTTCATTTAACAAAGCACTCATTTTACATGAAGTACTTACCCATTTCTTGATTACCATTGACACACGGCCCTCAATTTGCCGTTTTTTTTTTCACACTCGATTACAGTGTCGCAAAGTATGTGAATAGTTTTTCTGACAGTTTACATTTAGTCAAGTCTACATCAGGTGGTGGTGCAAATTCCCAGAGGTACTTGTAGCCTAGCCAAAGTTTAGTCACAGTATTGTCTGGTAGACTGCTTATTGGATGATATATAGGTGTATATAGGTGATGTATAGGTGTATATAGGTGATATATACGGGGGGGGGGGTCTTCATTACCCTTCACCCCCCCCCCCCCCTCCCACCTCGTTTTCTCCCATTTTGGTTTTCGGAAACGCTCCTACGTCAGAATAGTTAAGTTATAACACCATGGGTCCAGCAAGTTGTTTATTCCCTATCTTTCATCTTTTCCCCTCTTTTTCCTCTTTCATTTCCTTTTCCACCCTATTTCTCCCCCACCCTAGTGTGTCACATCCATACGTTCCTGTTTCCCCTATTTTTTCACATCCACATTTCGTGTTCCCGTTACCCCCCCCCCCCCTTCCCTTTTTTCCCCGTTCCCACATCTTGTTTTTCCTTCCACTTCATGTTTTCTTCCCCCTTGTCCTCTTCCCACTCCTTGACTTTCTTTACAACCACCTAGTTCTCCTTACAGTTACGTCATCTCCGCACCTATTTTCCCCTAACCTTTACCTATTCTTCCCCAAACCTTTACCTAATCTTCCCCCTAACTTTTACCTAATCTTCCCCAAACCTTTACATATTTTCCCCTAACCTTTACCTATTCTTCCCCTAACCTTTACCTATTCTTCCCTAAACCTTTACCTATTCTTCCCCTAACCTCTATCTAATCTTCCCCTAACCTTTACCTATTATTTCCCTAATCTTTACCTATTTCCCCCCTAACCTTTACCTATTTCCCCCCTAACCTTTACCTATTTCCCCCCTAACCTTTACCTATTTCCCCACCCATTTCCCACCTCGGCGTGGGATTTCCTTATAAATATTTCCACAGGTCATTTATCCTTTCTTGGATTAAGGCGAGTTGGATAAAGTACCCATTTATCCATTTATCCATTCACTGGATAAAGTACCCATTTATCCAAATTGGCATTTATCAGGTGTACAGATATTTCGATGTCGGTTGTATTTCTTAATTGTACAGTATTTCTTTGTTGAAATGCGGTCCGTCTAATTACCACAAGCTACACAAAGCTTCCTGGCAATACGTTAGTAATGAATAAATATGATATATTTACTCATTATAATGTTGGTGCTGAATGTACAACACGAAAAAAACATAATTTTAATCTGAAAAAGTATCTTTTTATAAAGAAATTAGGCGAAAATAAAAAAAAGCTGGTGACACCAAATCAAGTCGACGATCCAAGCTTCAGTTAGGTTAGGTTAGCTTAACCTAACGTATCATATTTATTCATTGCTAACGAATTGCCAGGAAGCTTTGTGAAGCTTGTGGTAATTAGACGGACCCGTTGAAATGTGTTTGTGAACAACGGAAATGCAGATTGATGCTATTAAATGAGGGAAAACAAGGTGGGGGGGGGGGGGGGATGAAGTGCAGTAAATTGTTGCTCGGTTCAGGGGAGGAGCCGACCAGCTGACATTGGTCAAGAACTACACCGGTCATCACTACCACCACTACCGCTATGCTGCTGCTGCTGCTCCTGCTGTTCCCTTGTTGTTTGCTGCTGCTCCTGCTGTTGTTGCTTTTTCCTTGTTGCTTGCTGCTGCTGTTGTGCCTTGTTGCTTGCTGCTGCTGTTGTGCCTTGTTGCTTGCTGCTGCTGTTGTGCCTTGTTGCTTGCTGCTGTTGTTGCTGCCCTGTTGCTTACTGCTGCTTCCCCGTTGCTTACTGCTGCTGCCCCGTTGCTTACTGCTGCTGCCCCGTTGCTTACTGCTTGATGCTGCTGCCACCGTCTTGTTGCTTGCTGTTGCTGCCTTGTTGCTTGCTGTTGCTGCCTTTTCCTTGCTACTACTGCTGTTGCTGCCTTTTCCTTGCTACTACTGCTACTGCCTCTTCCTTGCTGCTGCTGTTGCTGTGTCTTCCTTGCTGCTACTGTTGCTGTCTCTTCCTTGCTACTGCTGCTGTTGCCTCTTCCTTGCTACTGCTGCTGTTGCCTCTTCCTTGCTGCTGCTGTGTCTTCCTTGCTACTACTGTTGCTGCCTCTTCCAAGCTGCTGCTGTTGCTGCCTCTTCCATGCTGCCTCTTCCTTGCTACTACTGCTGCTACTGTTGCTGCCTCTTCCTTGCTACTACTGCTGCTACTGTTGCTGCCTCTTCCTTGCTACTACTGCTGCTACTGTTGCTGCCTCTTCCTTGCTACTACTGCTGCTACTGTTGCTGCCTCTTCCTTGCTACTACTGCTGCTACTGTTGCTGCCTCTTCCTTGCTACTACTGCTACTGTTGCTGCCTTTTCCTTGCTACTACTACTGCTGCTGCTGCTACTGTTGCTGCCTCTTCCTTGCTACTGCTGCTACTGTTGCTGCCTCTTCCTTGCTACTACTGCTACTGTTGCTGCCTTTTCTTTGCTACTACTACTGCTGCTGCTGCTACTGTTGCTGCCTCTTCCTTGCTACTACTGCTACTGTTGCTGCCTCTTCCTTGCTACTACTACTACTGCTGCTGCTGTTGCTGCCTCTTCCTTGCTACTGCTGCTGTTGCTGCCTCTTCCTTGCTACTACTGCTGCTGCTGCCTCTTCCTTGCTACTGCTGCTGTTGCTGCCTCTTCCTTGCTACTGCTGCTGCTGCTGTTGCTACTACTGCTACTACTGTTGCTGCCTTTTCTTTGCTACTACTGTTGCTGCCTCTTCCTTGCTACTACTGCTGCTGCTGCTGTTGCTGCCTCTTCCTTGCTACTACTACTGCTGCTGTTGCTGCCTCTTCCTTGCTACTACTACTACTGCTGCTGTTGCTGCCTCTTCCTTGCTGCTGCTGCTGCCTCTTCCTTGTTACTGCTGCTGCTGCTGTTGCTACTACTGCTACTGCTGCTACTGTTGCTGCCTTTTCTTTGCTACTACTGTTGCTGCCTCTTCCTTGCTACTACTACTGCTGCTGTTGCTGCCTCTTCCTTGCTACTACTGCTGCTGCTGTTGCTGCCTCTTCTCTTGCTGCCACTACTGCTTGTCACTGCCTCTTGCCTGATGTCACCACTAGCTACTTACTGCCTAAGGTCTGCTGCTGCTGCCTCGTGTTGTGTAACAGTTGTGCCGACTCCACATGTGACATATTGCATTCAGTGAAGTGATTTGCCTAAATATATGTAGTGGCCTCTATGGGGACAGTAACCAGGAGGCTTATTAAAAAAAGTCCCCCCCCCCCTCTTTGTTTCTATAAAGTTAGCTTTAGTCTTCATCTGTGATTATAGCTAGAATTTGTACTTACTGTGAGAGGCCATAATAATTCTTCTTTGGTTGATAGGTCTTGAGGACAACACTAAATCAACATGTAGTAGGTAGTTTTTGCAAATTATAGACCGTTTATTTCAGCGATATGAATTTTTATATTTTTGTCGGGTTGATCATAGCAACTTGTTGGTAAATTGTTGGTAAACATCTTGGGCAACACAGATGCCTGTACTTGCCATCTAATATATCCTTCATTCGCCTTTTTCATACACTGACTTCGAGATGGGCAATGCAATAGTTTGAAAATTGCTATGACACAGCTGTTACCATCTCTAGTACAGCTTATTATCACCATTGTTTCTCGCACCATTGGCACCACAATGGCTCCGATTGTGTCAATAAATTGCTTCGCATATTTCCTTCAAATAAATTCTAGACATGTAATGATTTATCAAAAAAAAATGATGGCATTTGACACATTCTAAAGGTGTATAGTTGATTTCGTGTTGATTTCCTATACTGTAGTTTGATTTCCTATAGTTGATTTCCTATACGCCTATACTAAAGGCGTATAGTTGGTGTATAGTTAAAGTATGTAATAAATAATTATTTGCTTTTCAGATGTGTGGGGAAGCTTCTACTTGCCCTTCCTGTACTCTCTCATCTCGTGTCTGGGTGTCCTCATGCTCCTCCGTAAGTACCAGCGTGTTCCTCTACTTCTGGGCTCGTACTGTTGTTTACCATGCTTTAATGTGGTTAAGTATGTGTTTTGCATATAGACAAATGATTCACATTTACCGTTGTTAGAATTTGGAGTAATATTAGCAACATTTTTAATGAATTTTTGCTGTATGAAGAATTTTCTTACGTGTTCAGTATTATGGTGTGTGTTTGTATACTTATTCCTGTACAATTGATATTTTTTTGTATACAATTTGAATATTCTGTATTCAGTCAGTTTTATTACTAAAAAAAGTCTGCCACCAAATTTAATAGCTGGAAAAATCAGAGCAAATAAACAATTAAGCAATAAACATAGTAATTGGAGTTTCTATGACTGGTGATCAATTAAAAATTGACTGATGTACAGTTTTCCCGACTGCACAAGGGATGGCTGACTGTGGGTATCGGGCCTGTTCCGTCACTTGTACTCTATCAGTGTTTAAGCACGTACAGTACTCAAACAGGCCAGGTTTGATTCTCCAAGGGGGTTATTTGATGAATGTTGTTGATTGAGCACTTGTTCCTTCACTCTGCATATATATCCCAGCTCCTTGTCCTCATGTCCCCTTAAAAGTGCTGTATGGTCATAATGGCTTAGTGCTTTCTCCTGATAATTATTTTACCTTTGTAAATTTTGCATATATAATACATGGGGACCAGCTGAGCTTTGAATTACACATTGCAGTGTGTACACCTGTTGGGCTTGCCCACTTGTTTACTGCCATGGGGCGACTGATGGTAAAACCCGGATTTCTACGAGACTTGGCTGAGGAGTACCAGGCTGCACTGCTCGAGGAAGATGCTCTGGCTCGACAGTTGGCACGTCCCTCCCGACCTCATGCGAGGCCTATCACACGCTCCATCTGTAATGCTCTCACTCCTGAGGAACTTCTTCATCAATATCATGCTGTCAAGAAAACCAGAATGAAGCTAGGTAGGTTAATATTGTGCACCTAAATGAAGATTTACCAGTGTTGAATATTTGTTCCTTTTATCATGAAGAACAGGTCCTGTCTGAAGGCTGGGTAGTACGTGTTGTTTATATATTATTAGAGTCACAGTGTAATGTGAAATGTGTATAATGAGTAGAAACTCTCATGTGATTAACATCTTGGCAAATTCTTTACACATATTGCAACAGCTAATTCTAAATTTAACCCACAACATAATGGCCATTCTATTGGCATGGTATCATGGAGACATTAATCTTCGAGAGGAGATTCATGATGTGCAGGCCTACTGTAAAACCTCTTAATTTTTAAGATCCTTTCACAGCGCTAGTATGGAAAATTACTAAGTTGACATAAGTAAACGAACATAGGTTGGAATCACTTATTTGGACTTACGTACTCTGGAACCAGATTGTGAGCCAATTCATAGATTATATTTTATGGAAATCTATATATTTAGAGGAAAACAAAGACATATAAGAATTGACTGTAATGTTTCCAATACCGATTCTGATAGATACTGCAAACATATGCCAGTATCACCAATACATCAGTATTCCTCTAAATAGTACAAGAATGTTTTAATATTGGGGGTGACTGTTAGATTGTTAGACTAGACGAGACTGCTGTGTCTGGGTATTTATGGTTTTATTCTTTATGTGTATTGCAAACATACTCTTGAACACCAAAAACCCAGTACTATATACTGTATATTATTTGATAATCTGTTGCAAGATACTTTGTGAGGATATTTGCTATTGAAAGGATCATGTATTTCAAAAGCTGCTATTGAAAGGATCATGAATTTCCAAAGCTGCTATTGAAAGATCATGTATTGTACAGTATTTCAAAAGCTGCTACTGTATTGTACAAAATACTACATTGATACTATATGACCTTTGCAGACGAGCGTCGTCGTGCGGGAATATTTCAGCGCACTTTAGCATATCCGCTTGCACTGCTATTGCTGCTGGCACTCACTGGTACAGCAGTTGTCATAGTGGGCCTCAACACTTTGCAGTTACTTGTTGGCATTAAGGCCCTCCCTCTGGCATCAGCCCCAGCCATTCTGGGAGAAGCTCAGCAAGGAAAGGTAAGACCCGGGCTTAATTTTTAGTTAAACTTGGTTTTAGACCAGGGGTTCGTAACTTTTTTATGGCCCACACCTGTACAAAATGTTCGATATATGCTTGCACCCCTTACAAAAGTAATATCACATTTGAAGAGGCAGAAGTAAAAATTATAGTTTTGATTAATAAAGGAATAATTTTTGGTGAATCATGATTCAGCCTTCCTCTTTGCTGCACACCCCTGAAATGCCATCTTGTAACCCAGGTTGGGAACCCCTGTTTTAGGCCAAAGCCAAATACTGGGGCAGGGGAACATTTAGCACTAATGTGTGAAACTTATGTCAAGTTTGTATATTGCTACTGTGTTTTTTGTGTCACATTTTAAGTTATTTTCAATAGTGTATGTGTAGGGTGTGGGTGAGGGTGCACCATAGTTATATGATACATCATCAAATTGAGCACAAATTACTGAGGGGCATGCATGTTTCTAACACTCATGTGGCAGATTACGTTCAAAAGATGGCTTTTTAACAGGAGTGGGGGTGAATACTTATTTATTGACAATGCTTTCATATCCATCCACTTGGACTGGTTGGTAAAGTGATGGACTCAATTCTTGCAGGGTCAGCATTCAATTTCCAGTAGTCCAATTGTCCATGCAATGTTCCTGGAATTTGTCCTATCCCAGCTGCAATCATGTTCATGTATTACTTTCGTATATCTATAGTCATGCTTACTGGCCTAGTACTTTTTCCTGATGATTACCTTTCTTACTTTCATAACAATTCATTCATATTATATAGTGTTCACTGAGTTAAGGTACAGGAAATATATTTTGCATAAATATAGTTATTAATTGGTATATAGTATTCGATATTGTTAAATAGTTTTAAGAACAAGTGCTTTTCGGCTTGGTATCCTGGGCTTTGTAACTTTTTGGTTACATTCTAACTAACCTATCTATTAGTCCATTGGTCCTGTCCATTGGAAAATACCCGTTAATTCAAAATTCATATTCAAATGTTTATTTAGGTAAAGTATATACATACAAGGGGTGATACAAATATTGATGAATTTATAGATAGAGCTAGTACATATAATGCCTAAAGCCACTATTACACAAAGCGTTTCGGGCAGTTTCGTTAGTTTGTGAGCATATACGTAATAATTATTGAATAACTTTCGAGACTTTCGAAGGATGATCTTGCTGTTTATTCCAGCCCATCCTCCTGTTTAGTTAGTACCGTTCTTATAGTAACGATGATGACCATAGTACTTATATGACATAATGGACTATAAGGAGGCAGTAATTGTTACTATTGAATTTGGACAAATTGAAAAAGATAAGTTTGTTGCAAAGACATTATCTAACCTAACCTTTCTAGGCCTAATACATGCTGTCTGAGGCCTAATATAGTACATATATGTGCTATACTAGGCCTAGGAATATTTAAGTTTGGTTTTTAGCTTTATTTTTTCGGACTATAAAGTGAATACAGTAGCACCATATTCTATCTAATTGCCTTTTTACATCAATGTTTGTACTGTGGTGCACATAGTTATAGAAAGTACTGTCTAAACAGGAAGTTGGGTTGCTTATTCATAGAGCAGCTTTGTGAATGTAATTCAATAGGACTGGTCACACACTGTAAAATAACTTTGGGCATAGCTTATTTTGCTTTGTAATGTAACCCAGAAATTACACAATTCCATTAAACTTGGTGTAAATAAATATAAATAAATAAATAAATATATATATATATATATATATATATATATATATATATATATATATATATATATATATATATATATATATATATATATATATATATATATATATATTCATTCTTGTATGTTTTGTAACCTTTAAATACACAATAAAGGAAAAAAAAAAAAAGGGAAGGGGGTGGTAGGAGAAAAGCACACAGAAACTGTATTGGAGGGGACCTACATTCCCTCCAATGCGTTATGTGTGGTTTCCTCCGAGGCTATGGGTCCCCCTTCTTCCAGCCAGAGGTGGTACTCCCTTCCCTATTAAAAAAAAAAAAAAAAATATAATATATATATATATATATATATATATATATATATATATATATATATATATATATATATATATATATATATATATATATATATATATATATATATATATATATATATATATATATATATATATATATATATATATATACTGTATATAAAATAATAATTTTTTTTTTAATAATCTTACGTAACTTGTTTGAATGAAGTACACAGTATTAAGTAGGCGAGTTCTTTATTTAATTAGCGTGGAATTCTCTGTTAAAACATTGGCATTAAGTTCTTACCTTGGATTAGCCAGAGACATTCTTGAAAAGTGTCTTGTCTAGTTGTGTGGATGAGCTTCCAGACAGTTCATTATTCTTAACAGTATTCTTAACAAATCCTCGCCACGGCCTTTGTGGATTTGTTCAGTTCATTATATTGTTATGTATGGGTATGGGTATACTCCTGTTATGGACATGGGGTGCATAATTGATGTGGTCACTCATTTATTTACTGGATAGATCCATAGGTGCCTAACCTGACTGATGCCATACATCATTCACAGAGCCCCACACCATTGGATACAAATTTTACCTTTTGAAATGAATGGGAATCTATTGATGAATGGTACTCTAATGCTTTCTTAAAAACACAAGAAAGGATTAAACTGCACATTGGCTGTTGGCCTATGTAATGCTGCTCCTATTTATTGTTTTATTTGTTTACATTTTTTCTAGATAATTAAGTTTATTACTCACCGAGATGTGATATAGGCAAACGTTTCTCAAGCTTATTGAACCTAACAGTTATTTGATAAAGAATTGTGCTTCAGCTTTTCTGTTGATGTAACATTTAAACACATCTTATAGACTATATGAATGTTTAGGAGTATTAGTACTACTAACAGCAATGTGGACGGGTTTACTAATCTATCACACACAGGTTTCCAACATGCTAAATATACGCAACATTATCATTATCCCAATTCCCACGTTCATGGGATTGAAGAGCTCGAAGTTTTTAGTATGATGACAGTGTTACAGAAAAAACAAAATTTTGAGAGTAGATTTTATTTGTAGAGAATGTTTTGCATGTAATAAGATCTACTTTCAAGTTGATGTTTCTCCACAAAGAGTATAAATGTACTTGTAGCAAGGATATCCAGAGTAGCTGTAAGGTATTATTTTTAATTTATGCTTGATACTGTTGGTTGGTCTCTTGGTCTTAATAGTGACATTATGCTGTGGCCGTAGTGTGGGCAAGATAATCACATGTATCCCAAGGTAGCTTCACTTGACATACAGTGTCTCAAAACCATCTTAGTGGTACTGTATGTGGAAAGTTCTTGCAAAATCGTATTATAAAAATATATATTTTTATTGCATATATGTTTGGTAATGTGCATTATATGTTTTGCAGCGGTCAGTACTATTGTCAGTGCTGGGGCCTGTCGGTGCTGTGTTAGAGGTTGTGCTCATCTTGTACCTGATTGCTGCATCCCTGCTGGGTTGCTACTCCTTGCCTGGCATAGCCAAGATCCGACCCCGGCCACAGGACACGCCCATGGTTCACGTCATTGCCAACTGCGTCGTTGTGCTAATTCTTTCCAGTGCTTTGCCTCTCCTGGCTAGGACGCTAGGTGAGTAAATGTTGCTGGAATGTGCACAATGTAGACCCATTTACAATATAGACCCATTTGTTTGTTATTGGAAGTTGAATGGTTTTGTGGTAATGTACAACTTCTATAATACAGGTACTTTTATGTATGGTGTATGAATACTAGTGATAACATTAGGCTTTCAAAAAGCGATGAATAAAATAATTAATTGATGCGTTTATTCACAGGAATATAAGATTATAATTTTTTTGTTGACATATTCTAGGGGCTTCTATTATTTCTTTTCCATTCTCACCCTGTTTCCATGCTTGTAAGATAGAGAGGCTACAGCTAGAAAATTTGTTCATAGAGAGGTGGCAAAAGTGGGCTAATGATGTATACGTAACGTCCTACTTTTCATGCCACTTTTTCTATTCATTTCCATTGCAGGAAAGTAGTACTGCCACACTCTTGGAAAAACATATATATATAGCAGTATTTCAGTCATTTGATATATTACATGTCTAATACATTTCCTCATGAATTGTCACTGAATTTAATTGTCATGTATTGCTTCCATCATAAGACTGTTTACACTCAGACCTTGGGTCTGTTAACCAGACGACACACTAGAAGGTGAAGGGACGATGACGTTTCAGTCCGTCCTGGACCATTCTCAAGTCGATTGTGAATGGTCCAGGACGGACCGAAACGTCGTCGTCCCTTCACCTTCTAGTGTGTGGTCTGGTCAACATACTTTAGCCACGTTATTGTGACTCATCGCTTGCACCTTGGGTCTTGTTCTCTTGCAGAGTATTTTTTCCTATATAGTCACCATGTCTATGTAATACCAACAAACTTTGAGAGTTGTTTACATGCCACAAATATTTTTAGTGTGACTCCATATTCCAACATGACACACGTTCCTCCAAGCATCTATCTCTGTTAATCGTTGTGTATGAGTTATGCCTTATGCCAGGGGAATAGTAAAGAATGTTAGACAAATAAATGAAACACTAGTTTGTTGAATGAAAATAAGCAGAATTTTCAAACATTTGGTGACCACATTAGTGGATATCTAAGTATAGTCGGAGTCGAGAGAAGATTCAAGCAGGTTTTTTGCTCTGGGGAAAACAAAGAGCCTTCATAAGGGAGCAACAGTGTAAGCAGCTCAGAAAGGGTTATTTTGTTAAACTTTATGTTTTATATGTGCACAATTATTGTAAATTTTTTGTACACAGGTGTCAACAGTTGCAGATCATGTGATTCTTGTTCTTAGACTAAGAGTATACCTTTTCTATAGCTCATGTAAACTGCACTACTTTTCCCTAGAATATAGTTCACTATTTAGTTTTAAATCGGGTCCCCAATTACTGCTGGATTAACGTGGGCAAATGGTAAGTTTCGGTGCCCAGTCGACTGTGTGCAGCACTTGAATCTGAACGACATCACTTGTGAAGCACGGGGCAAGTGTCCTACAAAATGACCTTATGTGTTTCTTTCAATAATTGATTTACCTTTAATGATTTTCTTGTTTAAACTACAATTCTACATCATCAAAAATCTTAGTTACATACATTATGAGGCAGCAACAGGGCCAGGTATCCTAATATAGAATGGTTGGGTGGTAAATGTACATTAGGAAACAAAGTATTCTTTCATTTTATGTTCATTCTTTCCATGTTTATAATACAACTCACTGATGTCATTTCACAACTGTCATGTTCGGTGCTTTCAGTTCTTATATTACCGTATCAGTTTGTTTCAACAGCAAACTGTACATTTTCCTCTGAATGTGATTTAATAAATTTTCTTTCTCCTTCCAGGAATCACAAATTTTGACTTGCTGGGAGATTTTGGTAAGATCAGTTGGTTGGGCAACTTCTGGATTGTGTTGGGCTACAACATCCTATTTGCTACAGCGGCCGCATGGTGTCTGGTGAAAAAGTTTACTGCAACTATTAGACATGAAATATACATGAGGTGAGCAATGCTCATTAACATCAATTTATGATTTGTTGTGTTTGCTGTTGATTCCAGGGATTATCACTCTTGCTACCCCCAGTCTAGTCGGATACAGATATAGAATTCACTTTCTTCATATACAAGGCAACCTTGATTTGGCGAACCTCTGTTTGGGAAATCTCTGGTTGCAACCCCTCCTTCCAGGCTTGATTTATTTGGCTGCATTGTCGAACAAGTGTTAGGAGATTCAGTGAAGCAGGGATGCACGGATTGGCTAAAGAAGCAAGGCCAGAGCCCACACACCTCTGGGAAAGTTTCCTTTCGTATGATAGGTTGACATGAAACTTTCCCTCGGTGAAAGTAGCGTGTAGAAAATATTAGGGTATGTAGGGTCAAGAAGCGAAAAATATTCTAATTGTGTAAAAATTACTTAAAAATGTTAAACAAATCTTCAACTTATTGACTTCAGGATTTTGAAACTTTCATCAAAATATTTTTAGAAATTGATTTTATATGAATTTTTTAAAAAGAAGAATGTTTTGTTGATTAGGAGAACAGCTCCTATTAACTGGAACTGAGGGATAATGCAGTAATAAAGAGATGCAAGCACCTGTCCGATGCTCAAAGAAGAAGAATAGTAGTAAGAAGTGTCCACAAAGTGGATATACAGCTGGTGCCTTTATGGCATTGCTGAATAATATATAACAACACTAATAATAATGAATAAGTATGTTATTGTGCTCTATTTTGTTATATATCATATAAATACATTGCCCAATGTTAATATCTGTTACTTTCATCAATGTCCAAATTTGTTTTTTCTGGGGGGAGCCCCGTCGGCTCCCCGGAGCTTTACCGGCTGATATGCTAATGTCAGACTTTGGCATCAGTCATGTGTATGGAGTTCTAGGGCCTACCGGGGACCACGAGCCAGAACCTGGCCCCCTCAGAGAGGCAAGGGGAGCAATGGCCTATAGAAACCCCCGTGTGGTTGGAAGCATTCTATGTCTGCCATCGACCGGGTCAAGCATCCAGAAAGGTAAGCATTCCAAAACAAACCCCTATTCTGGTGAAAATTGCTACCTAAGCCGAACTAGTGAATAGAACTCTTCAACAGAAAACACGGAAACTAGTATGACGTCATACGTCACCGCGCCGCTGTCTGCGCAGCTCCCCCCTCCCCGGGAGGGGGAAGGGGGAGCCCCAGACCTCCCACGCCGGCTATCCACCCATCAGTTCTTCGGCTGATGCTATAGGCAATGGTTATGTGCTCCGGCTCCAGTGGTTGTTTCAGCACTGTACCTAGAGTGTGGTGTCTGTTTTCTAGGTGGTGCGTGAGCCGGGTGTGATTCTTCAGTACTCGGGCTGCATGCGCCTAGGGTTCCCTTCCCTAGGTGCCCTGTAAGTACTGCCCTTGGGGCTTGGGGCCACCTTCCACAAGTTCCTTGGGTCCTGCCCCTGCTTGGCCGTTTACCGCTTGGTTTTCGGCCGCTCTTTGTGTGCTCGGGTGTTCTGTCTCCCTTGTTCGCCTTAGAGTAAGGGGCAGTGTTTGCACTGGTGGGGCGCGGGGTACTGTGCAGCTTGTCTTTACCAATCATAGCGGCCGGCTCTGTTCCGCTTGGGTACGCTGTCCTCTTGCGGGGTTTTCTTTTTCTTTTGTTTATATACCTGGTGGGGGGGTCTGCCTTCGTTCTTGCCCCTTGTGTCCCTTGTGTTCTGAGTATTTCTAGTGGTACCCCCTGCTAGGTCCCCGTGAGTGTACACGTCCCGGGGGTTCAGCTCTTAGAAAGTTGTTTGGTAGCTTGGGTGCCGGTTAGCAGTACCCTGCCTGGGATTACCTGAGCGCGAGTCCTCTTAAAGTAAACGCTCGGGACCCTGGGAAACCCCTGGGGGCGCGCGGGTCCGATGGATGTGACCCCAGAGCCCCCCCCTCGCTTCCAGCGAGTTTGAGGGTTGCTCTCACCTTTTGTCTCTGGGTGACTCTCTGTTTTGCCTCCGTCTGCTGCCTGTGGGGTCGGTGACACCTTCGACCCGGTGTCCTGCGAGTTTGGTTGCTCGTTGTGGCTCGGTTACCCAGTTGTGCTAACAAAGCGGGTGCGGGCAGCAGGGGCGTTGCACTTGAGCCTTGGTGGTGGCAACGTTCTCGTGGTTTCCTCCCCGGGAGCCCCGGGGCTGCCCCGTTGTATTTCGTTTTGGGACTTGGGGGTGTTGGTTGCTTCGGTTCCATCCACGCCCCCTTGTCTTTCCCCTGGTTCACCCTTCCTGCCTGCATCCGGTACCTTACCGTCTGTAGGTTCAGGGCGGGGTGTTTGGTGGTGTTGAGACTCGGGCAGTCTCGGGGAATTCCCCTTCCGGGGTAGTGACGGGGGCATTTGGGCCTGTTCCTCCAGCCGTGTTGTATGAGTCTGCCAGTGGGCTCCCTTCCTTAGTGTTTTCACGGCTGCCCCGGTTTTCTGGTACGGCCGGGGCTTTGGGGGAACGGCTCGGCCCCGGGGCCTGTCGTGTAGGTTCCCGGGGCTGGGGAGGGGCTGACTTGGGGGGGCCTTGGCCCCGTTAGACCCCGTGGGGGGTTTTATCCCCCTCTAGGTGGGGCTTGTGGTTACGCGGAGTGGGGTCTTTCCTCCCCACTCGCCGTACGTGCTGTTGGACGTCGGCCCCTCCCCGGGCTCGGTTCCTTGGCCTTTGAGTCGGTTGGTTCCGTCCTGTGGGTGGATGTTTCCTCCCCCGCTTTTTGGGACGGTGTTTTTGTCATGTTTCCCCGTTCGATGGGGTTCTGCGTGACTTTTGATCTCGGGTGCGCCTGCGCCTTCGTGTGCCTTCGGGACTAGTGTTCTCGAGGGTACGGGAAGGTTTTTCGCTACTTCCCGCATTATTGGAACGTCTGTCGGCTCCTAGTACTTGTCGCCCTGTTGGGCTACTTGTCGCCCTGTTGGGCTACTTGTCGCCCTGTTGGGCTACTTGTCGCCCGGTTGGGCTACTTGTCGACCGTTTGGGATACTTGTCGCCCGTTTGGGCTACTTGTCGCCCGTTTGGGTTCCCTTTTTTTGGGCTCTTTGCTTCTTTGGCCGGTTTTATTGTCCTGCTTCCTCTTTTGGCTCTTTTTCTCGTGCAATAGTCCTGGCTGGCGCCTTCCCGCAGGGAGGGTGTGCGGTTCGGCCAGCGTGTTATGCGCATGCGCCGTGGAGTTTGTTTTGGTCTGGGCGATGGTTCAGTGCTGGGGTTTTGCGCCCTTTTTTGCTACAGTGCTTCGCCTCTCGTTCTTCTCCCTGGCTGCGGTATGTGCCCCTTTGCGCCAGGGGTGTCCTGGTTCCCAGTTGTGGGGAGGACACCGCGGTTTTCTGTGTCATGGGTGTGGACCGCCTCCTTCGCCTCTCCCTGTTCTCCTGCGGGTCCGGCTCTGGCGTCTTCACCTGGCGGTGCTCCCAAGTTCTTCTGGGCACGGTTGAGTCGTGTCAAGTTCGAGCCACCATTCGCCAGGTGAGTTTCTGCGGTCTGGCGTCTTTTGGCCGGGCGCTGGATGCGGCGGTGTTCATATACCTGTCTTTATTTAGGTATAATTTTGTACGACTGAGACCGTTCGCACACCAGTGACTGTCCCTTTATCACCCCTTCCTGTCCCCCTCATGTGCATGTCCAACCCATGCTGGAGTCGTTCAGGGGACCCTCCTTTTTTAATGTTGTGAGGTGTGGGGGTTGTAGGGTTGGTTCTGTACTCACCTGGTGAGGCTCTTGGCTGTGCTTGCAGGATTTGAGCTCTGGCTCTTGGGTCCCGCCTATCTGGTAGAACTTGCGGGATAGTACCAGTGGAGTGCAGTGGTGCTATTGGCACTTTTGGGGAACACTGTATTACCATCAGTGGTCTGTGCTTGTTACACGACCTACTTGCGAGCATAAGCCTTCTTGCTGGTTCGTCCGTGGACTTCCAGGGCGCACTGGCCTGTTTTCGTATGGCAGTTCCGGCCCGTCCTGGTTGTGGGGGTATGTGGGCCGGTGGACTGCTCCTAGCAGCTGCCTGGTGGGCCATCCTCTGGCCGGTCTGGCCTGACCTTGGGCCGGGCTTGAGGTGTAAAAGAGCTCCCAGTACCTCATCCAGCAGGTATCGAGCGGGGTTTCTCCGCCGTCGGTCGCCTGGTGTAGGTTTCTGGGCCTGCAGGGTTTTGTCGTGTCTCCGTTGGCCCTGTCTGGGGTCTGCCTGCTCCGTTCTCTGCCTTTGCAGAGGGGAGTTGCTATTTACATGTTGCATGTTGCAGTGGTGCCTGTTGCTGCTGCTGCTGCACGTGAGCATTGGTACCGTGTTTCACGGTGGCGTGTCCTTGTTCCTGTGTCCGGTTGTGGAGTGGCGCTTTGCTGCCGTTTTGTGCCTGGGGATTGCGTGGGGTTTTTGTCCCTGCCTGATTGTCCACCCCTGGTTGTTCTCCTGGTTTTTTTTTTTTGTGCTTCTGCTCTTTCTTCCTGCCTCTTCTGCAGCAGGAATGTTCTGCGTGTGTTCTTAGGCGTTGGTCAGCCTGTGTCCTGTGATGTGCTTCTTTGTCTCGGTCTGTTGCAGTTGTTCGTGCCCCTTGGTTCGGGTCCTGTTCTGGTGGCGACCCTTCCGCCTTCTTTGGTTTTCCTAGCTTGCCCTGCCGGTTGTTGTTGTTTTTATTTTTTTTGGGGGGGTTCTTGCGATGTCTCGCGTCGGACCCGTCGTTTCTGAACTCCTGGCGGGCTTGCATGCTTCGGAGTTTTTCTGTTCGGCAGACGTTCCATCTCCTTGTGCCGCCTGGGTTTCGGTGGTCGCGCCCGAGATCTTCTCGCGGCTCCGCCTTTTTCCTGGGCTCGGGGGGGCCTTGTCGGGGCTGCTTATGTTCTGCCTCGTGGTCTCGCCTCCGGTTGGTGGTCGGGTGGCTTCGTGGTAGGTGTCCCACCTGCGTGCTTTCTTGGCGGCAGTATGGGGTATTTTGGCGGTCCTTCCTTTTCCTGTCCCTTCTTCGGTGGGTCCTTCTTGTTGGCTTGGTTTACTCTCGGCTTGGTTTTCTAGTGGGGGTTGGGGGCCGTCGTCTTGCCACATACTGTCGCCTCTTTTCGTGCGGCGCAGGCGGAGCCGCTTCAGCTTGCTTTCGGTCTTGGTGTTGCTTCTGCACCGTTAGTCAGCTGTCTTGTGCGTCATTTCACCTCCGGCCTGTTCGTGCGCCGCTTGCACCATCCTGGTCTCTGGTCAGCGTGCTCTGTCTTCTCCTCGGTTGGTAGTGCCCCTTCGGTTCCGGTGTGTTTTTTCGTCGGCTCTTTCCTTTGGGCCTTTGCCTCTGGGGGTCGGTTCGCTGTGTTTTCTTGCTCCTTCGGTTTTAGCGTTTTGGTTGTTTGATGGCAGCAGTCTCCATCTTTTCTGGCGCGGGGTGGGGCTGCTGCATTCTGGAGGGGTCCAGGGTTTGTTGGTGCTTTGTTGGTCGGGCCGGGGGTGTGTCGTTTTTGTGTTCAGTGGCGGCCCTCTGCTGTTGTTTGCGTGCCACGGCGTTTGGGTCCGGAGCGCGTTTTGCGTTGATCCGGTTCTGTTCTTCCCGGTTCGCGGGTGATGGTGTCCCGGGTGGTCAGCCGTGTTCTTGCGGCTAAGCTGCCTGTGTTCTTCCCTCATGCCTGTGGCGTTCGTGGCTTCGCTGCTCTCGCTGCCGTCTGGGCGACGTGGCCTTGCAGTCTTTCGGGCATGGATTTTTGGTGTTCGTGCAGGGGCCTTGCTGCTCGTGGTTCTCGTGTTGTTCCCGGGATTTTCGGGGCTGTGGCGCCTTGGGTTGGCGTTTGCTGCCGGTTGTCTCGCCTCCTTGGGGGGTGCGTGGTGTCCGCCTCCCGGTTTTGTCCCTTTGACCTTCCTCTGTGGGTAGTTAGCTCCGGGGAGCCGACGGGGCTCCCCCCAGAAAACCAGCGTTGAATGTAATGAAACGCCATTTTCTGGGTGAGACCCGGAGGCTCCCCGGCAACCCTCCCTCCCTCCGGTCGGCGTTTTTCGCGTGTTTTGACATCCAGCCTCAGAACTGATGGGTGGATAGCCGGCGTGGGAGGTCTGGGGCTCCCCCTTCCCCCTCCCGGGGAGGGGGGAGCTGCGCAGACAGCGGCGCGGTGACGTATGACGTCATACTAGTTTCCGTGTTTTCTGTTGAAGAGTTCTATTCACTAGTTCGGCTTAGGTAGCAATTTTCACCAGAATAGGGGTTTGTTTTGGAATGCTTACCTTTCTGGATGCTTGACCCGGTCGATGGCAGACATAGAATGCTTCCAACCACACGGGGGTTTCTATAGGCCATTGCTCCCCTTGCCTCTCTGAGGGGGCCAGGTTCTGGCTCGTGGTCCCCGGTAGGCCCTAGAACTCCATACACATGACTGATGCCAAAGTCTGACATTAGCATATCAGCCGGTAAAGCTCCGGGGAGCCTCCGGGTCTCACCCAGAAAATGGCGTTTCATTACATTCAACGCTGGTTTTTTTTGGGGGGGGGGGACATTTTAAAATGTTAAAAAAATATTTTTTTTAAGTTTTTAGTTTTTTACATTGTTCATTATGTGATTTTGTTGTAACGTTTACATCCTGGAGAGTGCATACCCATCCCTAACTATGTGAGGATGGAATTAAGTTGGTCAACAAATAAATCAGTCACAACTAGTAGAACTTGAGACTTTGAATTTTTTGGGGGTGATTTTTTCAGAGATTTCAAACTCTCTTTTCTTTCTCTCTTTAGGTTGTTTTGATGATTAGGAGGGACCAAATTAGGGCTTTTTCACTTATGTAAAGTATTCCCTAAATATATTCCCTAAATATATTCCCTAAATCATTATAATTATCCCTATTTTTTTGTTGGAGGGGGGTATTTTTTCTTGACTTCATTTTGACACATATTCACCTACAACTTTCACATATTGGAGTACGAATGCCCAACAATGTTTATTCAAACATTCAAGTAAATTAACGAATTCGAACTACCTTTATTCATTGTCGATAACTTCATGTACATCTCTAAAACTAGAGTTTCAACTTTGAGTGGCTTCTAAATTTCCAGTGAGCATAATAACACCAAATGAAATATTGGTGATGGTTTATAATTTTTAATCTAATTTGAAAATCTGAAGTTTTCAGTATTAAATTTTAAAATTAGTTTTGATTTTCTTATTTTACAAGTTATGTTGGTGATCAAGTGACAAAGTTGGAGCATTTGCCGAATTGATTACGGACAAAAAAATGAAAAATGTTTGTGCATGTTTTAAAAACAAATGTTATATCCAATCGTATATGTATGTTTTGAGCCGTTTAAGGCTTAAAGTCTTGTTTTCAGCTGTATATGTTTGTGGTGAGTGAGGCCTTGTTGGTGGTCTGTATGTAATGTGTTCTCAACTTTCATATGAAGCTCTTCATTTGATTAGTAGATAGAGATAATTTTGTTTTCAAAAATTTCTTCAAATGGAAAACAAAAAAAACCAATGTATCGAATTTATGTGTGTAAATATAAGATATTTCTATATTCTTACAGGTTTAAGTTGCTTGCCATGTGGCTTGTGAAGCGGGACACCTTCAAGCTGCCAGCGCATGTGATGAATGGAAGCATGATGAACCCTGGCAATATGAAGGAGGAGTAATTCAAATAGTGAATGGGTTATGACGACCCTACTGGAGTGATCTTGACCTGCGTGGCTGAAATACAATGTTGTATGTATGTAATATTATATATACAATGTGTGTGTGCACGTTGAGCTTCTTGAAGAGTATCTTGCAGTGAACTATTTCCCTGTCGGGCCAAACCTGGGGAAGCGAGTGGTGACGGAGCCCCTCCTCCAGTGCCGACTAGAAGCGTGTTGATGTGCGTTTCATAATTGCAGTACTTAAGGATTTAATCATTAGGCATAAGTTCAGATAAGGTGAGAGAGAAAGGGGGTATTCCAGAATAAGAAAAAAATACACTAGTGCAAGGTTCTGCAATTAAGTGGGAAAACTATAATTGAATGTTAAGAAGTAAATAGAATTTGGCACATTTTTTCTAAATCATCATGTAAATACTGGGGCGAGTCAAATGGGTAAGAAACAAGTACAGTGTCTCAATAAATATTTATATGTTTAACTATTATAATACAATACATATTATATTAGTAATATATTACAATATATTATTGTGTACTATACTGTAGTTGCACGTTATAACTTTTCCCGGACGCAACATTTGTGTACCAAATGTCTCATCCATTTCCCAGCCTTCAGATTAAAACCATTAGCAGCACTCAAACATATTTGGAAATTGAAAATGATATATAAATTGTAGTCAGGTGAGAATATTATTCAGGTATAAAAATTGCATGTAAAAGATGTTCGGTGGAAAAGGGGAGACAGAGAACCTTTTGTATTGTATTATTTTAATAAGTTGTGCAGAAAGTGGATGACCTGAGGGAGCCTCTTTGGTGGGATCCTATTTGGTGGGATCCTATTTAGTGGGATCCTATTTAGTGGGATTCTATTTAGTGGTTCTGATCCGAGATTGTGGCATACTATACTAAAATGTAGTAATGTGGAATATTGGCCAATGTTTTAATGTCAATGTAGTAGAGAGCTGGATGTAAAAATTTCTTTGGAAGTTGACAGAGCCAAACGGAGGTTTGTTATTACAGCTGAACAAGATACTATACATAACAGCTTTGGCAGAGCCCTTTCCTAATCATGAAAATCTAGGGCTGTTGTATATTTGGCTCCAGGCTTCTGTACTTGGACAAAGAGTTAAATGTGTCAAATATATCCTGAATTAAAATTAAGTAATTTTAGTGAGAAGTTTTGTGTCAACCATAATTTTTAATATTCTTTTCATAGTTGATGCGTTATAATTTATTTTTCACGTTGGTCCCTATTGTGCTTATCTATTTAATAATTGAGTTAAATTATTCCTTGCTTAATTAGGAAGAATTTGATTATGTTGTAATTAACATTTTGATTTGTGTATCAGTAGTATGTTGTGAATGTGATTGTATGGTCCAGTTGTAGAGGAACATCAGGGTTGAGCTTCACACCAAAGTAACGTACATTTGAAATGAGCTTTATTTAAAGTTTCAGAAGGTGAAGTGAGTGAAATAATGGCAGTGTAATTTTTTTTTTTTTTACCGACATGTCACTTTTGTGAGCGTTTTGTAAACACGGCCTGGTGACTCGTGTGTCTGTGTGTATCATGCTACAGCTGTGTGTTGAATAGCAATCTTGGGAAGCCAGTTCATCTAAAATTGTGATCAGCTCCTTATATGTGAACAGTTCCCATTGAAATATATGAAATTTACTCTTAAATTCCATGATTATGTCTTGAATTTGAGAAGATACATCAAACTCAAAATTTGTGTTATTAAGTTTTAATATTTATGTAATGTTTTCACATGAATTTTGAATCCTGAAATAGATAATCACCCTTCATATTTTTTCATTAACGGTTTCATCAGCAGTGAGTATTACAAAGAAAGCTCACTACACCTATGAAAAGGTCACATGAAGCATCACATTGTAATTTGTTAGTGAGTTACATGCATAGTTATGCTTTGAAGAGTTTGTTGTAATTTTATAGCGACTTCATTATGGTCCCCGATACCTGTCGTGTGGGTGATATTAGAGGGGGGTTTCTAGGCAAATAAAGGCTCCTTGAGCAGAATCCAAGAAATTTCATGGTGAAATAACTGGACAGTAATGGATACACATTTAAAAAAAATTGTAGCAGAATGAATACATTTTTTGTTTTTTTAGATATGGTGAGAAAGATTGTACAATACTCATAAGCAGCATCACAAATGTTTTTAGTTTTCAATTTCACTTCAGTGGGTTTGAAATTAATTTTATATTGTAGGCTTTTAGCATGACACAAGTTATCGACAGTTATGTGGAGCCTTAGTGTGGGAATATCTTTTGACTAGTTAAAAGTTGTGCTTTTATTCATGGAAAAAATATATTTCAACATACAAAATATAGAAATTCTTCAGTAAAAGAGAAATTATGTTGTAATATTTAGGTTTCAAAAATGGTATACGTATTTATGGAGACTGGAATTTGAATGTACTACGTTGACTAGACCACACACTAGAAGGTGAAGGGACAATGCCGTTTTGGTCCGTCCTGGACCATTCTCAAGTTCAGACTTGAGAAAGGTCCAGGACAGGACCGAAACGTCATCATCCCTTCACCTTCTAGTATGTGTGGTCTGGTCAACATACTTCAGCCACGTTATTGTGACTCATCGCCTGCACTTGAATGTACTACGGTTTGAGAAAACTGCTGATGGACCGGGAGCGTTCACATATATACCTGCTGTATACACTGTACACCCGTATCAGCCTTCCCTGACTTTGCGCTCTGGAGAGGCCACTCCAGACCGACATCCAGAGCGCAACTCCAAAGTCTCCTGAGACTGATGGATGCCTACTACTACTACTACTACAACAACACTAGAATATATTATAGTAGTGTAATCTTTATTCCCTGAATGCCCTTGTGTATGTTGGATGCTTGACCCATTGGAGGGCCAGATGATCTGTTTTCCATATGTTATCACTTGCAACCAAAGACTTCTGTATAAAAAAGAAAAATAGCAAAAATTGTAGCAGTAGATCTCCCTCATTTTTCTTGTCTTAAGCACATTGTTATATGATGCTTCTTATATTTGCTCAAATATATAGGGATCTTGTGACCCTTGTTATGCATGACTGGCATCTAGGTGAAATGTTATGGTGTTTTTCACTGGTGAAAGTATATTTTTTCATTTTTCTTTTTATCATATATATGTATATATATAATTTCATGTTATAACAAAAGAAGATAAATTGAATGAAGGCTTTTTAATCACACTCTTGTATTTTTTTTATTTTTGTTTGGTATGCAATATTTATGTGTTTTAGTTGTACATGTATTGCTATCAACAATAGCAAATAATGGTTATTTTCAGGTAATCTTTTAGGAAATGATAAAACAACAGGATATCTTGCTGGGAGTCTTGATACTTATTATTTTCTGTATTGGATCTTTCAGTCATATTTGTGGAAACTGATTTGATAATCCGTAAGTTGAGAGTTTTTATTGTCAACCGTCATACCTAAGTGATCGTGTTGGCGGCCATGTGACTTGCGAAGATTTTTGTGTACACTTCGGCCACATATACAGCGTAAAATAGCTCTCTTTTATTTTTACTGCATAAACATTATATATATTGGGACAGTACGTATAGATTTCTGCGGTTAATTATTTATGGCACAACTGGTATGATGTGCGTGCAGCTGGTAGACAATGAGATGCCACTTTTTTTTATACTAACTTGTCCTTGGTGTGTTTGTCTGAAGCAGTGGCTATTTGATTGTGGTACAGATTATGATGATTTCTTTAGCAAGACCTTCAACACACTTCTTTTGTGAGAGACGAAATGCATCATCACTTCTTTACGAGAGAATGAAATGAATCAACTGTTCTGCACGAGTGGTTGATGAGGAAGGTTGAAGTACTGTTCTGCATGAGTAGTTGATGAGGAAGGTTGAAGTACTTGGCCTGGCAAATGGCAATCTAAATAGGATTTTTATGTGGTTGATGAGTTGGAAGCAAAGCTAGCATAATATAGAGTAAACAATAGTGGGGAAACGTACATAAGCAGAGGGGGCTTGGAGTTCTTGTGTATTTACTGTTTTAATGTGTATAAACAATCTTGTTTTAGGTTTAAACACATACCGTAGACAAAATTCTAGAAATACAAAAATATGGCACATTATAAATTGGTAAGAGAAGTATTAGAGGTGTTTAATAGATTTGAGATGTTGGCAAATATAAGGCAGTATAAACAAGTGTTAATTTGTGGTTGTGGAGAAAGAAAATGTGTGATATCGGCTCAGCTGTGACGGTATTAATCAAAATAGGAATGCAGTTGAGATGTTACAGTTTTATGTTGTTTTTGTGAGACCACATTTAAATTACAATATTCTGTGCAATTTTGGCCATGACAATATACTATACAGTGAACATGAATTATTTGGAAAATTTTCTGAAGATGATAAAATTAATTCCCCAGCATTTGGGAATTTTCCTGTTGAAGCACTTGAGATTTTGCTCTCAAGATATATGTATTTTATATGTGAACAGATGAATGTGTCAGAAGTTATTGGAACTTGCAACAATGGAGTGAGTGGTCAAATTTAGATTTAGTGAGGATATAGGTAAGAATTGGTTGTGCAGTTGAGATGTGTATGTGAGGAACAATCTATTAAGAATCAGTGTATAGATACATGAGTGAATAGGGTTAGATTGAATGAAAACCGACATTGCATTAGGCCTATGGCAGCGTATTCAAATGTAAAATTAGTACTAGTATGTCTCTTGAGTACTGTTACTTGTAAACAGTTGTTCATCATACTGTATTAGATATGTATTTGGCTTAAAGTTACCAACAACTAAGATTTGTACTTTGACTTTTACTTGGAGTCCTTTCATTCCTTGTGTCTCCTTGTTGGTTTGTCGTTGGTTGCATATATTTTTGGTCTCCTATGGACATCCCAATTTATATTAGACGTTTTGAATATAATACAGATGGCAGTAAATAGTCATCACCGCTTGTTACCTTCTTTTGGTAATGCCTTACAACTAAATTAATGAATAATTTATTAATTGTTGCAGATAAGACAATCGCAGATAGAAGTGGCTCATGGCAAAAAATATTATCCTGAGAAAAGATAAATGAAACCTGGCTTAGCAGGACTTTAGATAGCATTAATTCACCATTAATAGGATAGTATCAAGATTATCAGTGCACTGTACCTCTTGACAATCGTCAAAACCCAGGAATTGTCATGGCTTTTGTCACAAAAACAGATCTGGGCAACATTTTCGGGCAGTGACTGAACTAGACTCTTATCTGGAAAGCTGCAAGTTCGTTCTTGTTTGTTTGGGTTCAACATGTTCTGTGTTCAAGCAGGATTAATGATCTTATGTAAGGGATCAAATATTTTTGGACATGCAACATAACTATGGACATGACCATATTTAAACTGTCAACTAAATGTTCTGAGCACTGTTTGCACAAATTTGACATTGACAAAGCAGGCTGACAAGACAAGGAAAGTATCTCGTGTTTATGGAGTGGCGTTGGCATGAGGCTAGAGAAGACACGATAGTCGTATTGTTAACAAAAAGAAGGCTAAACATAATTAGGATCATCATGTGTCCCATCGCCATAGCTTAAACACTACACAGTATAATGGAGAACTCGTGTGTCGCTGCACTCGAGCAAATCATCCACAGCAGCAGCACCACATCCTCCTTCCAAAGACTGGGTGCTTATGTTCTTTGTTAGTTGTTTTATACAATTTATTATTTATTTCATCCAGTCACAGAAACCAATATTTTATTGATTCTAATGCTGGACTGGAGGTTTCAAGGAATTAGTTTATTAGTTGTATACAAATGTCGCATTTATTCCCCATTGACAAACCAATGCCATCTAGCCATTATTTTGTGATGTTTTCATGCTGGATACCTGCTCCTTTATGTACCATATCTGGCAATCTTACCTTTTCTCTCCTTTTCCTACGCCCAACTACTTGGGCTGGACGATAGAGCGATGGTCTCGCTTCATGCAGGGCGGCGTTCAGTCCCTGACCAAGTGGTTGGGCACCATTCCTTCCCCTCTGTTCCATCCCAAATCCTTATCCTGACCCCTTTCAAGTGCTATATAGTCGTAATGGCTTGGCACTTTCTCCCTGATAACTCACTCCCTCCCTTCCTATCCTTAAGTTTACTTTGTCTTGTTATTCATTGAACATGATCAAATCATCTCTGTGCACAGTTGAATCTTAGTTTGCTAATATATTTGTTCCCCAGCTAACCATGAAATGTCTATTTATATTTATTTAAACAGCACACATGCTTCTCTGTTAAGAGAATGGAAAATTTAAGATTTATGACAGCTTTACAGCAAGCAGGGATGACCCAGCAGCATCTACGTACATTTTCCCTTCAAGTTGAATCATCGAAGTCAAACATCCCTAGCAGTAATGAAATAATATTTACTTGCTGTAAGTACTTGGGTTAAACCTCATTTGTTTCACCTGGGAATTGTACAGTGGACTGAAATAGAATGTCACACGTGGATGTTAAGCCAGGTGGTCATATTGGGCCACAGCGATCTTTGATGAAGCCAGCAAAGGTAAGCAACTGCTGATAACATCCTCTCACTTTAGTCCCACATTTCACAACTTAAATCAGAAGTAGTGTGTATGGTCAAGAAGAAGTTGATATAATGTAGGAAATAATAATCACAAGCACTTGGTATAGTGTAAGATTTAATTACCAAATCTACTATAATACATAAACCTTAAAGAAAATGTTGTACAAGAGCTGTCGGGTGATCATTTTTACTTAAGAGTTACAGATGTGAAAAATATTGTTATTTTATGGCTGTAATGGGAGAGGACCTATGTATGCCTATGATGGGAAAGGTGCTATAGAGCTGGTAAGAATACATTGAAATGGGAACCTTGCAGAGAGAGAGAGAGCTATAGAGTTGGAATATATAACTTGGGAGTTATACTTGAACAGAGAGAGAGAGAGTACTGATAAGCTCAGTAGAGATCATAGGAGGAGATAAATCTGTACAAGATGAATAGGCTAGCCATCTTAAGGGCAGAGGTGCTTTTACAATAATGATAGGAAACCAGCAGTGAAAGCTATAACGGTGACCTATAATATCAATTCGGGAGATATAAATTAGAACAGTTTTTGGAGCTATGAGTGAAATACAGCATCAACATTAGAAGGTATACTTGAGAAGTAAGAATCGGGGGATAAACGTTAATTAGAAAAACACGTGAACGACGGACTAACAAGTGGTAGCAGTTACTTAATGGCGAGTATATTGATTTTGTACAATGTAGGCTTGATTTATTGTTATTTAAATATAACTGAATCCTTGATTTGGCAGAATGAATTTGGTACCATAATGACCCCTGTTGTATGAACTCGAGGGTGCATCAATTCTCTGAACTTGTCTGCATTAGGTATCCCTACACACAGTTTATGAATTGAATATTTGTCTGTGGTTGGCCCAGTAGTGTCAGCAACTCTGAGTATGACCCAACTATCATGTGGTGAGAGCTCTTGTTACTCAAGTTCTGTAGTTTCATAAATATTTGATTAATTTTGGATAGAAAATAGGCCTATTACCCGTAGTTAGGCTAAACTTTGTAGGGAGATGAGAAGGTATATTATCAAGACAGACGAATAAATATAACCGAGCTTCAGAAAGGTAAATAATGATTGTTTTTAACATTTCATTTGTGCTGTACTATACCATAAAGTAAACATGTACTGTATTATATATATTACTATACATATTTTATTACAGTATATATATACTTTATTATATTAATGAGAAAAATTCAACCAGTATCAAGAGCAAAGATGGAAATAATTGTCAATTGAAAGATGATTTCTATGCATGTTTATCTAACATGTATGACTCGGAATAATTTCAAAAGATTAAGAGTAAAATCTTAATTTAATTAATTTTAAGAATAAAATGTTGGTAAAAAGATTTAAGAAGTTGAGATTTAGGCATATTACACTTTCTTTCATTGGCTTATCTCCTCTTTGCCCCCCAATGTGCAGACTCTACCTTTGCTTTTATCGAGTCCAGGGTAGGGTTTGGGGTAGACACTAGTTTAGTGTCTCTTTTTACCTTATCTAGGTTTAGAAACAACATAATGTACTGTATATGGATGATAGACATGCATGAGCTTTAGATAAGAATGCAACATTTTTTTGACACACTTCAGCAGTCTTTGATTGTGTATACAGCCATACTGGTTTAGTGTTCTGTTCTGTAATTACTTACTTTTAGGTTCATGTCATGGACTGTTTTAGCATTCAGAGATCAAAGAATTGTTCATTCAGACAATATAGGACAGTTTCTTTCCACAATTGTGTTGTAAGAGAACATGTTATTCATCTAGGTACTAGTATAGAATTGAAATTTGTAGGGGGACATTGAATTTGCTATTAATGTTGTTTAAAATAGGCCAAAATTGAAGGAAAATTGCAACAAGTATCTAGTAGTGGTTAACTTTGTACGTGTATTGTTTTGAGGTTTAAAAACCACATTTGTATAAATGAACCATTATATGTGAAGCCTGTAGTATAGGTTGTGAAGTTTGGACAAGTTGAAATCGGCTGTATGTGGTGTAATTTGTGAATACTTTACGAGAAGCTTACATTTGTTTTGCCAGATTAACATACATTGTATTTGTGCCAAGTACTGTGGGAGTTACACACAGAAGTCACAATAGCGTGATGTATCAAATGAACAAGTCCACAATCCTCGTCACGGCCCTTGTGGATTTGTTCTACTGTGGGAGTATTGAATTATCATAAAGTTACAGAGTAAAGCAATGATATAGTACTGGACAGTTGGAAATTAAATAATGTAGTTGTTGCAGTGGGTGTGTGTGCAGGATAATATATTTTTGTACTAATGTTCAGGAAATATAAAACAGTTTAAGTTTTATTTTGAAGACTTGGTGAGGATGTAAAATGAGATTTTTGACATTCTGGACAAGAGAAACTTAAGAGTGATGAAGATAGGGAGAGTATTACAATTAAAGGATATCATGAGACAAATTGAATTTGAAGTGGATTAGCATTTGCCAAGACATTTAATATTAGTTATGCAATACAGTTTACTTATTTGGACAATACTGTATTGCACTTAAAACTTGAGGTAGTCTTGTGTATTAATATCGTGGATGGAAAATGAAAATGAGGCATATCCCGCAATACACACACCGAAACTACAATGTTGGTACAACGTTCGAACAAGTTTTAACACCTACTAACCAGTTATAACAACCAATATAGCAAGTTGTAACAACGTTCTAATACGTCATAAACATGTTAAGCTAAGGTGTAACAACTTTATTACAAGTTATAACAAGCTGGAAAATAGAGACGTTTCGGTTTGTGTTTCCAAGGATATCATAAGGAGGATTCACACACTTGGTGTTTTTTATTTTTTGCAGCTATAATATCAGGGGATATATCGTGATGTATAAATGTTGGTGATATTAATGTGATCACGAGTGTTCTAATTCTGTATTGTAAACCTGTGGACGTCTTTTAATTTGATGGGCTCTTGGAGTTTAAAAGATAACATTTAAGTGAATGTATGTTATAAATATTACAATACTTTCAAATAAACACTAATTAAACTATTTATTTTAGAGCACTGTACAACATTAATATTCACTGCCATAGATATAACATGCTTTCCAATATTTAAAAATATAATGGTACTTGTTTGAGTATTTAACGAACCATGGGGTTTTGTGCAATTTTGAAAACCATAATATGGCTGTGTACTGCTTGACTTTGAAACCACTCATTACCACATACATTAGTGTTATAAGGCAGTCTTGTGCTTGTGTGTAATGTGAAGTAAAGTAATTGTTAGTATCTGTGCTGGGGAATTTTGACACCAGTGTGTGATCTGGTAGTTTTTAAGGAAACCAATCAAAAAGTTGAGATTAAACCTTTTAAAAGGATGGCGAATAATTAAAGTCTAGAATGTGTTTAAATCTGAATTAGCAAATGTTGTAGTTTAGTGTCACAGTGTTGACAATTCTATTGTTTTGAAAAAACACATTAATGACAGATGATATATGTATCTTGATCATTTATGATAAACCTGAGATTGTGATTATTTACCTCTCTTCGATGTGGACAGATCGTTGTCTGTAATTTAATCTCGATACAGTATGTTGTTTTATGTGATTGCCAAATTTGGATCCATCATGCTAAAAGAAACAAACAAATATGCCAGTGCTTGGTATGTACTGTAATCAAAATGTGATGTAGTAAAGTGGGACCATTATTTAGTTTGAGCTTATGAATTTGTAAATGTAATAGTGTCTTAAAACACTTGTAACAAATCAAGATTAGGGGGTCATGAAGTGTACACATAATTCAGTATATCTTTAAAAGCCGATCTGTGCAGTTATGATGCTAGAACATCAATAATAATGGCAACATGGCTTTTGTGGTAAAGCTAACAATAAAAGTTGTATTTTATCTTGACAGTAATACTTAAACCTACACAATTTTTGCACACAAAACTTGATAATGCATACCATGAAATACAATTTTGTATTATGCATATACAAAGGTAAATAATGAAATGTTGCAACCATGTTTAAATATACAGCTCCTTTCAAATGTGATAAATGTTTACATTGCCAAACATATTAGTTTGGCACTTTTGAATAAAAATAATCATTGTGTGAATTTTCAACATTCGGTTTACCTCTGAAAACACCAAGGTATAACAGGAAACCGTCTTGAATATTTAGGGTTAAAACAAATGTACAGTAGCATGTAAAAGTTCCTTTTGTGGTTTGGAGTTAAACATTGTAACTCTTCATTTTGAGGTGGTAAGATGTTTCAAGAATTACCACATTATGGACAAAGTACAGTACTGTATTTGAATTGTTAAGTGAAACGTTTCTTTACTATTAATATTTGAAATGAATGGCTATTTGATATCATGTGTTAGTTTTCGTGAGCAATTAGAGTATATGATGGAATATAATGCTAGCAGCATGTAGTACACACTGTGCCTGCCATTTATAATAGTAAAGAGCTTACATTTAATAACTGAAAAGCCAGATTGCTTGTGTCATGGAATAATCAAATAGATTGCATAATGGATGGTATTATTTAAATAATAATACAGTATTAGTTTTTATGCTAGTATAGCATATATTTACAGATGTATTTCATTTTAGTATCACAGTTCAAAAAAACAATAAATAAATATAATTAAGTGTTAGGTTTGAAAATAAACCATGTATAATCTAATAGGAAACTATTTCTCCAACTTTTTCAGGAACACACTACTTGTTAGGTATATATATATATATATATATATATATATATATATATATATATATATATATATATAATTATAATCAGACATATCACACCATTGTAATCATTTTGACAATTGAGTGTACAAGCGATCCAGTGAATACCAGAGTATACACAGTATATATATATATATATATAATGTATGTGTATATATATAATGTACACATTATATACACACACAATGTGTACATATATAATGTACACATTATTTATAATCATATATATATAATTACACAATGTGTAGATTATATATATATACACGTGTATATATATTATACACGTGTATAATATATACACGTGTACACATTATATATGTATAAATTATTATATATATATATATATATATATATATATATATATATATATATATATATATATATATATATGCGAACAAGCTTGAATGGTCTCCAAGCACATATGCAACTGAAAACTCCCCACCCCAGAAGTGACTCAAACCCAAACCGCCAGGAGCACAATGCAACTGGTGTACATGGTACCTTATCCACTTGACCATCAGTGACCGTACAAAAAACGATGATATGGTGGATCGGGACGGTGGTCAAATGACCTTGGCTATCTTCGTCTTTTGTACAGTCACTGATGGTCAAGTGGATAAGGTACCATGTACACCAGTTGCATTGTGCTCCTGGCGGTCTGGGTTTGAGTCACTTCTGGGGTGGGGAGTTTTCAGCTGCATATATGCTTGGAGACTAATCAAGCTTGTTTGCATATATATAATGTATACATATATAACATGTACACATATGCGTGTGTATATATACACATTCGAATCCTTTAGGGATGAGTTTTCTGTTATGTATATATATGTATCTTATTTACATACTATCCTTCATTTGATACCATTTAATATTATACAATATAGAAAAACACACCACTTCTTCCCATACAGCCCCTTGGTAACATTAACATGATTTATTGGACACATCATTATATTTCAAATACTGTACTATGCTTATTTTTATTCCAATATTCTAGACATATTCCATGAAGTATAAATAGCACTGATACTAATCCATTTATATACAAATAGCAATTCATGCATGGGACTCTACCTCAAAGGACACAGTATTTTTCAGAGCTAAGTCTACATGACATTTTTTCACTAAGGGGTACCAATGACAAGTGTGTTTTAACAGGTTACTGTAAATACTTTTATCCTACATGTCTGCAAGATATTTGTGAATGGTATGTACATATAGCACGAACCCGTGACGTATCGTGTGTTGTAGTCTCAAAATAAAAGTAATGGAGGTAAATATTTGTTTTCCCCCAGTCCACAAACTAACATTTATACTAGCCAGTATACACATACATAGTGTAATGATCACAAACTGCCAGTAACTCTAAAACCAATACAGTACATTTGAGTGTTTGCAGTGATGGCATATTCAATTTCTAAATTTTTTTCCAATATTTAAAAGGGGGAAAATGTATTTTCATCATTAACCTAAACAGTTTAAGTAAAGTATTATACTTTCCACAAATTAAACTTCCCATTACAATGTGTTTTCCAACCCACCAGGTGGGAATTCAATTACTAAATTACATTGCAATTTCGACCCAAGCTGCACTTCCTCCTTTCATTAGGATATTAATGCATTGCATAATATAATAAAGTGCTTTAACTCGATCATTAGCTTTTCTATTTGTTTTTCCATCCAAGTTCTCTTCTAATTTTCAGTTATTTACACAAGGTCATTAGAAATGCCCCAAACAATGGATATACGTTCCTCAAATAATCACTGCAATGCCATCATTTGTCTTTACATAAAACGTACTCCTGTTCAAAACTTTGACTGCAGGCAGCTTTGTATTTTACTCTTAATGCCAAACTTTGTGATCCAAAGCCATCAAATTCAACACACTTCCACTACACATAACCAGCCACAGTGTTCTAAAGATAACATGATAAACACCTTCAAAGGATACCTGACCAACCACATCCACAAGGCATGCTCACAGACCAGACCATGGCAATGTTGATTCTTGCATTCATCAAAAGGTAGGCCACTAATAGTAGTGGTCCTCAAGTAAATTCACTCAAATCATTAAAATAACCATTAACACCACCTGTCTCCATCCCTTGTCCAATCTTATCATTTTCACTTATTTGATTTGGAGAGTTTGCCAACTCTGATTCAACTTGTGCAATGAACTTCTTAATGGTTGCTGTGTTTGTGCATTCTGGAAACAGTGCGCCACAATCAAGGCCTTGTTGGCCTGCCAGCTCTGCACGCAGCTCCTCCAGTAGTCTTGGGATATTCGCCTCTCCAGACAACCAACTTGCACCCATCCTGAAAATTTAAGTAACTAAATCAGTAGGATAATTAAGACTTTCATACATCTTATAGTTCATCTACAGTTTAGTTTAAACAGGCAAAACCAGTTGTGAAACACTTTAATAATTGGACCACTAATTTTTTCAACACTTTCCAAAGTGTTGTTTATAAATGTGAATGATTATATTGGTATCTAAAGTGTAGTTTACACATTCCCCTTTGCTCTTAAAATTACCATTTATAATAATTTGGGAAAAAGTTATGTTTGAAGGTAGGTGGATACACTACTTATCTTGGCCACATAAAGAGATAATCAAAGGTTATCTTACCCTTATGGCCAGGATGGAACTGTGCAGCCTAAGAGAGATGGGGCAAGGTCCAAACAAATGCTACATCTTGACAAACTAATTAATAAAACATCCACAACATGGCTTTTGGAAAGAGAAGGGAGGCCTGCTTCTGTTTGACTAATTTGCTTTCAATCTTTTCAAACACTTTTTGAGGCTATTGATAATGAAAACGATTGCAATGTTGGGTATCTTGATTAGCAAGTTACTACATACTGCCTCCATTCACAACTTGGCCGGTGATTACAGCCTTTAACACTTTTGAAGACAAGACCAACCTTGTGAAATTATGTACCAATTTCTGGTACGTAAATTTCTTCCTTTCTAACAGGTATGATGATATAAATGTCATCTTCAGCTATTGTATTAAACATATAATTTGTTTTATGTATAGTGGGGAGGGGGGGGGGGGGGGGAAGAGGACTGTACTGGATTGTAACCAATTTTTCAAATTAGACATTTCTTGCCTTACATTGAAAAGCTAGTCACACACACGGACTTTGTGAGTGTTGATCTTCTCAATTTAAACTGTTGCGCTTGAAATAGGTGCAACAACTAAATAAATGAGCATTCATGAATAAATAACAACTTAAAGTCATGGCTGAGAGACTTCTATTTTTCACTTATAAATAACATAGCACCGCTGCCCAATAAACTCGCCCCTCGGGGCAAAATTTAATTTTTTTTTTAAATAACATAGCACAGACATGGAGTACTCACGTCCAGAAGGGCAAAAGTCTATAAGAAACTGTGCTTTTGAAGTAGGGTGAAGTCACATTATGTCCCTCACATAAAAGTCGCTGCACACATTCTGGCTCTTGATCAGCAACCCACGGAGGTGTACGTGACGTGGGCATACCAAGCCCTAGAGCAGACACCATGTTTACCAAACCAGCTCTGAAATCCAATCACAACTTTCATTATTCATTTTTTTGGGGGGAGGGGGGGGGGGCCAAGGGAGCTCCCCAGTACATGTTTAATAAGAACAAAGGTAACTGCAGAAGGCCTATTGGCCCATACGAGGCAGCTCCTTTGAGATGTTTGTTTAAACCACTATGTTTTACACAACATACGTGTAATATATATTTATATATTTCCATAACATACTATAGTACATTATACTAAATTTTAATTTGACCTCTAATCATTTGAAGTTTTAATTTCTTAAGAATCATAGCAATGCAATTCTTGAGGAATTATTTTCATCTATACTTAGTTCAAACTCTCCTTACTTTTGGATTCCTTGTTTATTGTTCAATCTTACCTACATTTTCTCACGTTTTCCCAGCATTTACACATTAATCGAAGATGTTCGTGGCAAATACTGTAGTCCAAGGACATCCAACAACTGTGCACAGTATTCATGTTCACTACAAGTATCCACCTCTAGCATAAGTACAGTGAAATTGAAGTGTCTGTGGATACAATACACCTCACTTTACTGAAATGTACTGTTCACCACAAGACTGAACTGCATGCAAGCCCAATCAATAAGATTATAGGGTGTGTAGAATTAGGAAATCCTGTTTGTCAGTATAACCTGACAAATGTTCGAAGAGATCCTGTTACCCCATGCATGTAATGTTAACCTATCATCTTCATTGGCCTAACAGGGTATTGCTTATGGGAGTTAGCTCTGATAATTGAGCTGATACTTTCATTCTAATAATATATTTAAGAAATGATGATTCATTAAAATCATGTTTAACCCTCCAATTATTTGACATTTGTTGTGTTTTTGCTTTTTTTTGCCATGTGAACTATGATGTAATACTTTTCATTAGTTGAACAGTTTAAGGCTTAAAAAATTATTTCCTAACCTGGCCATATCATGAAGACTGATGTAAACTTGACTGATGATATCTGCTACTTTTTTTAACATACTGCCATCATCATCCTCCTCCTCCTTTTCAAGGCCTAAACTAGCCCCAAAGTCAAATGAAAGGGCAGACAAGTCTAGTGGTAGACCACTGAAAGTGCTCACATCCTCACGTCCCAGTAATGAATTCAAGGAGAATGATGAATTTGAAGTCGACTGAAAAGATGAACATTTTGTAAACATTTCAACAAAACTTATCAACATATTGTATTACATGATATACAACCTTGACACCAAATGGAATGCTGTTGTTATAAAGTGAGGGAGAAAATAGATACTGTAACTTTAATTGGTAGCTACCAGTAAATGTTTCTATTGCAGGCATCCGAAAGAGGTATTTCCGGTTCCTATGCCAGGCATATCTTGAAACAAACTTTTATGATTTTTTTTTGTATTAACAACAATGCTCTCTCTCTTCTGTGAACTAGAGTACCTGTATAATGTTAAAATATGGAGCGTCAGGAGATTAAAATGAGGGAGTGTATAGTTGGTTGTGTATTAAAGCCAGGTTTGTTCTCATATACATGAGAAATTTTCAAACGTCATCAGTTGCAAATCATGTGTAAAACATTTGTTATTCATAAACGAAGTTTGGCATCTCGATTAACGAGCATTTGCCCTCTGTTGAGGGCGACTGGCTATTAGGGGTGTAATGAGCACAGACCTAAGTGCATTGATTAAACAGTACATAATATGTACCCAAGAGGTATAAAGAAAAAGGGTCCCTTTATGCAATATACATTGCCCATTTTTTCCGCAAGTGGAGACTCATTTACTTAACGTTCCAGATGAAGGGAAACATTAAGCCGACCTTGTGCCTGCGACTCCTGGGAGGGAAACATTTCTTTGGTGGACATATACGAGTAAAACTCTAGGGTCATTATGGCCCACATGAATCTACCTACCTAGTCTTCATAGCTGCACTTTTATCAAGCTAACATTGGAGACTTTATATCCCTTTCAGTTACCTTCTCTATATCCAATGGTTGCCTTTTTTCCTCATCCTGTTATCTCTGGCCTCAAGTCCTTATGCCCTCCCTTGACAAGTTCCACGGTGGCTTCGGACCGTGAGCCTATAGTCATTTTATATCAATGTCTCCAAATCCTGCTGGGTGTACAGGAGCAAACAGTGAAGGAACAGAGCCCAATCTCAACCCTGCCCAGGATGCAACACTAAGGCCACTAATATACAAAGTGAACATGATAACCACAGCACCACACTGGCCCCCTATTATGAGGATGATAACCAATTGTCCACTGTTCATAAAACCACGATTTACTTGCACCATTTTTAAGCAACAGCTCAAGATTTATCGTGCTTTCATTAACTTCTCAATGGCATCAAATACAACACTCCACATATACAACATTTTTCGTACTTTCAGGCTCTTCTGAAATACTGCAAGCAAAAACGTAATTAACACTTTGTCCATATATTTTAATCATAATCATCTACTATTGAGGAAGAGAGTAATGAGCACAGCGTGGGTGTAAAAGGGTACAATAAGTGAAGGGATGTGATAGCCAGTAATCAATGCAGATGTAATAAGTACAAATAATATAGGCTGCAACTGATATGTTTGCACTATAAAGTACCCAGGAGTCGGACAACTATTGTGGGTGGCATCCCGTGGAAGGCTAGCTATTGGCTAGCAATAACCCAAATAAATTAGGTTACCTCCATAACCCAAATGAGTTTCTTGTCCATGACAATGGCACACTGCCTCTATAAAGCATTAGAAAAAAATATGCATAAAATAATGTGCTCCCATATCACGAATACATTAATATAATACTGCAAAACTTATAGAAAATAAACAATTTAATTACTAGCTATTATAACCATTTTGTTTCACTTTAAACTATTAAATCTGCCTTTCTATAAGTGACTGTCAAACAATACAGTTAAGAGAATCTGAATGCCTTGAAAGCCTGAAGAGCACAAGACCTTCAATCAATTTCCTATCAATTTTCTGACTTACATTTTATTTGTTAACTCATTTATTTCAACTATTCTAGCATGCTAAAAATGCACAAATATAAATCATTAGCACCTACGTTAGCCAAGGCTTGTACTAATAAGTTAGCCATGAAAACGCCAAAGGCGAGGAAGGACATGGTGGTGATGGCCTTCTCAAGGCTTGGGAGTTGGTTGGACATCCCAGACACTACCTTCCCCATCCGAACCATCCAATTACCTCCACCCTGCCGATCCAATGCTTTCATACCATTCTCAACGTTACTCTTGGACCCTGAAAGATAAAACATTATTTACAATGTCTATCTAATTGCAATAGCAAGGTTTCATTTATCACTTTCAATAATTTTGTCTTTATAAGCTCCATTGCCTTGAATTCTTGCAACTTTCAGATTCCGTCGGCTTTGCAAACCAATGGAATGCAACTATCGTGTTGTCTTAAGTAATTATCAAAAGAAGGCACCAGGTCATGAAGACTATTTAGCAGTCACTTTATGTCGTATCTCATTATGTCATCCATCATATTACTGTATAGACAAGTATCTAAAGACATCTATCCAGGAAAACTGTTTAGCAATGATATCGTTGTATCATCCTGGAAGCAATTATCATACGGCAAGAAGCTGGGAAGACTATTTAGCAATACTGTCTATTCATGGTTTCTATTATTTCATTTCTTGTTTTCATTCTACTCATTATGCTCAATTAGTATTAAGCTTGTCATTTAAGTTTATCATGCCCGAAACGCTTTGCGTAATAGTGGCTTTAGGCATTGTATGTACTAGCTCTACCTATAAGTCAACCAATCTTTGTAAAAAATTATTGTATGTATGTACCTTACCTAAATAAAAATTATTATTATTATTATTATTATTATTATTATTATTATTATTATCATCTATTGAATACTGTCTATTCATTCCGGGTAGATGGGACTCGTTAGCCTGGGAAGGCAGCTCATCTAGGGGAAGGAAAACCCTGATTCTAAACCTCCGCTGCCTTGCGGCCATACCCCTATTTTGGGAAAGGCTTCAGGAGTCAACCTCGAGGAAAAATCCAGAGTTGGAGCCCCTAAGGCAGTTCGTTGTCGATTTCGACCTCGCTCTGGCTGCGACAGTGCTGCAATCAATGTTTATTGACATTTGCCTTTCCGTTGGATAATTTCAGCAACGTGGAGAGGGGAAACCTGCTGCATGACTAACAGCTTCTCCTCCATATCGACCTACCCAAGCTTTGCGTCCTGGAGAACAACCAGAGCCAACTCCATAGTCTGCAGAGACTGAAGGATGCCTACTACTAAAATGGCGTCATTATGTTATGTTGTAAGTACTGTAACTATATAAAGATTGTGCCAAGCCAGGATGATTATGTACTACCACCTATATCACAGGATAAGGTATTCAAAAGATGCTAAATATTACTCAAGATGCCAATTTGTATACAAAAAGGACATACGGGGAATGAAATCTATAGAGGGACAAGCAGCCGACCCGGATATACATTAGCAAAGCAAGACATACGATTATCCTTAAACTGAACATTCTAAAAGCTGCACATCTATAAATGAGAGAGAGTAGTTCATTATTTTTTTATATATACAAGAGTTCATTACATTCTTGTACCGGGGGGGGGGGGGAAGGTGGAATGAAATGAGGGATTTCCCCATAATGTGTTAAATACTGTAAGCAGGAACATTGACAAATTAAAGGAATCAAACCCCACCGGTGTGGAGAGAATTCAATCTGACCCACAGCCAACTCCAACCGTAAGTCCAGAGCTGATGGACAACGAACTGACGAACCTCTGAGTGGGAACGGATCTGGTGGCTCTACCAGAAAGAGGCATTTAGTACATTGGGTAACCGTAATGCTGTACTCGCATAGTTGTGCTTGCGGGGGGTTGAGCTTTGGCTCTTTGGTCCAGCCTCTTAACCGTCAATCAACTGGTGTACAGAGTCCAGCTGAGCCTCTCAAGCTCTATTATATCTACATTTGAAACTGTGTATGGAGTCAGCCTCCACCACATCACTTCCTAGTGCATTCCATTTACTAACTACTCTTGACACTGAAAACGTTCTTTCTAATGTCTCTGTGGCTCATTTTGTACTCGGCTTCCACCTGTGTCCCCTTGTTCGTGTGCCACCCGTATTAAATAATCCATCCTTGTCTACCCTGTCAATTCCCCTGATAATTTTTTATGTGATGATTATGTCTCCCCGGGCTCTTCTGTCTTCCAGCGACGTGAGGTGCAGTTCCCTCAGCCTTTCCTCGTAATTCATGCCTCTTAGTTCTGGGACTAGCCTAGTGGCATACCTCTGATTTTTTCCAGCTTCGTCCTGTGCTGTATTAGCTGTATTGTATTGTGCTGTATTAGTTGAGGCTGTATGGGCTCTGTCTGCCAAGACAAACATCCTTAAAGACCATAGATAATCGTCAGGGAAGTGGAACACTCAATAATCGTCAGTAGGTAATTAGTTGGAACGTGTATTGGATGACCTTTCACAAGCTAACAGCTTCCCGTTTGCACCTTGAGTAACTGGTACAGGGTACATATCTAGCCTGGTTGCAAATATTAAATACATGTAAAAATCCTTACTACACTGACCTTCATAAAACAATTAGTAAATATAAAAAAAAAACTTAATTTGCTCACCTGAACTAATAAGCATTTTTTTCTCCAAAGGCGTTTCAGCAGACGTTAAACTAGACTGCGTGTTCCCAGAACTACTTGGCTGCAGCTGATGACCAGTCAGTGTAGAGGACTGCACTTTGCCAAGACGTGATGGAATCATAATAGACTTTCGCTCGAAATTAGACAGGTCCTGGGAGTCTGAACCTGTAAGGAGCCGCTGCTACACAAAAGATACTGAAGGTGTCTACAGGAATACTTCGTGTTTTTTTTGGACTAGTAGTAAATACAAGATAAAGCTCCAAAATTTTATTCGTGCAATTTATTCAGTTAATTATGTTCATGATACTGTATATAACAATCATCGATAACTATGGAATAAAATAAAAAATATTACATTAATGTATTTCAACTTTCAATTTACACTGAAACTATTGAAAATCATTAACCAATACCCTCACCCACCGTCTACAGTACAACCATACTATAAACGGCTCTACCGAGATAGTTATAGTTTGCCCGAAACGCATTGCGTAATAGTGGCTTTAGGCATTGTATGTACTAGCTCTATCTATATATCAATCCATTAATGTAACATCACTTGTATGTATGTACCTTACCTGAATAAACATATTTATTTATATTTATTTATTTATCGTACTATAGTGAGACTGCTGAACTGAATGAAATTGTGTTGATCGTTATGTGTGATTTGCGACAAATTGGATCTAGCTGTTGGGTCCAGTCCCTGAGCCCATTATGTGCCTCTGTAACCCTGTCCACTACCGCCCACAAGATGGATATAGGGTGCATAATAAACGAACTAAACTAAAAACAAAACAAAAAAGGCATCGAGTCCTCCGGAGCAAAGTGGGTTCAGTTGATAATTACATACTATTCAACCCACATCCATTGGATCATCACGGGTTTCAAAAGTGGTATAGTATTCAAATTGATGAAGAATGTCTCACAATACATAACTTCTTTTTGAGAGCCACCTACCTCATGGCTGTTGAATGTTCGCTATCCCCCCACCCTAAATCGTTCTATCTTTCCAATGTTTACTTCTATTCTTTTCCCGCTGTTCTGGGGGTAAAATTGCCTTTCCGCAACTTATTTAGCCGCATTTATCACTATTTCTTAATTCTCCACTCTAGAGTAGTTATAATTAAGGTTCTTGCTAGAATGGTCCTCACCTGACTTGCGGCGGTGGTCCAGGGTGACATGGGTCGCTGGCAGCGTGCTGTCCTCTCCAGGGCCCTCTGACCCTGCTGGACCAGTCAGTAGCCTCCGCCTGTTTCAAGGACAAAGTCCGAGGTCGATTACATATTTCACATGATCAAAATATACTTAGCATTTAAACTGATTAAATTCTACAAAAAGTTATATGTAACGGGACCAGTAGCACAGTGACATACGTCCTCTATCACAACTTAAAGACCCAGAGTTCAGTCCCCTGACAGAAGACTGAACGTGGCCAGAAATAGTTGGCGACGTCTCCTTTTACCAGATTCCTCTCTTTATTGTTGTTTTAGATTCAGCTACTCTAACAGTAGCACGGGCGTTGGTGAGCCCGCAGTCGACTTACCACAGGAGCGGAGCTCTAACTGTATATTAGATGCTTCAGATTGATTGATTGAAGATTAAGCCACCCAAAAGGTGGCACGGGCCTGAGTAGCCCTAAGTGGTGGCCCTTTGGAGCCATTACAAGTACCAATAGTTGATACTGGAGATCTGTGGAGGTGCGACTGCACCCTACGGAGAGGTCGTGACCTCTGTAGATGCTTCAATTCACATAGCAGTTAAATAGGTACTCTCTAGTTTAGCATCCTAGGGATGGTCAATATAGTTGCCTCACGAAGACCTCGTTAAGCTTAAGTACAGGTATGGAAACCATGACTCTCTCACTCAATTAAACAATTACATAGTAGAGCCGTTTATTAATAAAATACCCCTGTGTCGAGTTATATATACAAGTGTACAAATACAAAATTTCTGGGGCGTTTAGGGCAGCCTTCAAGCACCCACTTCCTCATTAAGAGGACTAGCACTAAATATAAACCACTACATCTTGCAATGTAGCGGCTTCATCTTGAAATGTCGAGCCAGTCCATACATTGATTTCATCTTGGTCAGAGATAACTTGTCGATGTAGTAGTGGTTGCAGTAGTAGATAATGCTAGCGTTTCGTCAGGTTATGCAGACGATTTAGTGGCAGGTGACGTAGTAGTTAGTGTTGCAGGGGTAGGGAATTTACGAAATTATGTGGTCTGAAACTGTTAGTTTGTAAACTAGTAGCCTATTAAACGTTTTCACAAATAGGCTGTTGGTGTTCTCGGCCAGTGTGTGGGAACTGAAAAGTAAAACATGAACTGTACCGTCTTCAATGGTTGGGAAGGGCCCACCAAGGCATTAGGCTGTATTGCAGTAGTACTGTATCTTGGCAAGACGAGAAAAGCAGCAGACTGAATGCAGAATGTGACCGACGTGCTACGTCGGCCGAGTTGTTGAGTTGTAGAAGTAGCTTCTCTGGCACCTGTCACTTTCATTATTCCTGCCTGTTAGTGTGTACATCCCAGCGAAATTGCATGTGAGCATCTTCACAAAGTATGCATCGTGTGTGGAGCGTTTGCGGTGTCTCATTTGCAATAATTCAGTCCCGTTGTTACGACTTGAGAGTTACACATACACCAAAAGAATTCTTGTGAGACCTGGTAATCCACGCCTTTTCTCAGCCAGGTGGTGACATTTTAATATTTTGAACATTAATGTGCTGCATCATGGTATGAATTACTACCGCTAAATGGTCATGTGTTTGGCAACTATACGGAGTTCCTTTCAGTTCCGGCCAAAATACTTCAAGCTCTTAAACACTTCACAGATTTATCAATCGATATTATTATCTTAGCATGGAGTCCATCAAACAACTTCACCCCCAACTGAATAACTTCCTTTGAAGATCGATTCGTGCAGACCCCAGAAAGGTGTTCTAAACAGCTGACTTTTCTGTAGTATTAAAAACAAAAATATGAGTTTCTTAGTCAATCTAATTTGGCGTTAAACCCCAGCAGCTCTTCAATCCTTTTCCAAATGAATCCTCTCATTAGGGCCTTCTTACAGCCATTAATTTAAAGAACGTTCTTATTAATGAGAGGAGACCCGTTGAAAGTTGAATTTTAAGTGAGCATTTTAGGACGAAGCTCCGCTCGAGGGTCAAGAGTCCACATAACATACGTCACACTGATTAATGCTACACAATCTGACCAAGGACATTGCCATGCATCACCTACTACTCATGGAAAGCACATGGCTGACATATTTAGAAACATAATTGGAACCATTTTTAAAATCTAGGTATAAATTAAATGTGTAGTTTGACAAAGTATCATCCAACTATATAAAATTGGCCAAGGACATGCATGATGAAATGAGTCAGTGACTAACAGGAGTAGTACGTTTATCCATTAAAGTGCAAAATCTTGGACTATATAGATTAATGAAGCACTGGCACGCAAGAATAGTTACAACATACGATTTAAGAAATTTATGTTGGTATTAAGGATATGAGCAGCGATATTCATATTGAGTACTGTTGGGTAACAGTGCAAATGGCCAAACAGGAGTTTGAAGCTTTGCAAGTTCAAATTTTGCCCTCTGACAAGCGGGCAAATTTCGTGACTATTTGGAAATCTAATATTCTTGTACTTGTGTGTATAAACTATAGAATCTGGAAATGTATACCAGATCAGTATTTAAAGTAATCATACTTACTTGACCATTTGAAGATGTGCTTGGGAGCCACTTGGTCGTTGTTTCAATCTTTGATGATGTTTTGGGTACGTAGATTTTAAACCAAACACTCCTGAACTATGAGGTGGCTGGGTAAACTCGTTTCCTCCTTGCTTGGACGATGCTTGTATCATCTGAAAGCCTACAGGGCTCGGCACAATGCTAACTGGATTTGCTTCGATATTCCCCGGCCGTGGTGGCCTTACACGAACCATCCCATGTCTTCCAACAGGAGTCTGGCGAGGATGGGGCAGTGTGTAATGACCACCCAGGATTAATGAATGTCGATGCTGTCCACCTGAAAGTTTTCCAGAACCATAATTCGAAGGTTTTGGTGTGGCAGGAACATGTGCCACACCCACAGGGGAGCCTTCGTAACTGTGGTTGTGACCGAAGTGTTTGGTGGAGCTTGCAGCAGGACTTTGGTCGTCTGCACGATGATGAGTGGTGGTGTGTGGATGGTGGGTGTTCAGTATATCCAGCCAAGCACGGTTGACGGCAGCGGGCCCCGTCTCTTCAAGGGTAATATAGACATCATTTCTGCAACAAATGTAACAAAAAACTAGTGACGAATGTCATAATACCGATTTATTTACATTTATATACTGATGTGTGTATATCACGAAAATAAACACGTGATTTATATACTGATGTATATTATTGGTGTATTTGCGTAAGCTGTTCATTAGTGATTCAAATTATCCCTTTGTGATGTTTTTGCTAACTATTTTATCATTACAGTTATACAGCTTGACAAATCCAGTGCATTTATGGATGATACAATTATTTCGACTATTCTTATAATGTTTAAAGGCAAGTACTGCATGGAAAATAGCTCTAATGTCTTTTTTTTCAAATTTGTGACAATTCTAACTATACATCAGAATTATCAGTCACGACTTTATTAGGCTCCAGGACCCAGCGGGCACACGACGTTGATTCAGTCCCTGAGCCCATTATGTGCCTCAGTAACCCTTTCCACTACCGCCCACAAGATGGGTATGGGGTGCATAATAAATGAACTAAACTAAAACGTTGATTCATCGCTACTCGAACATGTCTTGCTTCGCTGGGGATGGACTCTAATGTCACTTTCACTACATGGGGGATGGGTAATTAATTTATTCATGAATATAAAATAAGGCTGAATATTCTGCATGAAAGCCCAGTTAGACTCAAAGACGTCGCTTGTTATGACTACAGCACTTCCACCAACAGCAGTGAGGGCTTTTATATGTCCATTCAGCGCAATGTCCTTTATACGGACATTGCGCTGGAGGTCAAACTACATCGCGTTCGAATTATGTCTACGGCATAGCATTTGTGTAATTACTAGTAAAGTAATGGTAAAATGGTAAAGTAAAATAAAGTAAAGTAATAGTACAAGTAGTCCTGGCCCAGCCCGTCCTCGCATATAAAGATCCAAGCTTGTTGATGCAGCCGCGTTTACGGGCTATTCATGCCCGTGCCACCTTTTGGGTGGCTTAATCTTCAATCAATCAATCGATCCAGCCGTCAATCCCCGCCTGTTTATGAATGAAAAGCGGTTTACGCAACTCTCGACTGATGACACACTTCAGGAACAAGTGCTTCGTTCATGTCCTCTGTTCGAACCACAATTCTATAAACGCTTCACCCACGTACTTGAAATACAAATAATCGCCAACAGAACCTAAACACCTAATCTACGTTGTTAGAATTTTTATGTTTAACTCCTGCTGCAGCAGGACACTTTTCTTGTTTCTATATTAACAACTATTCTGACAAAAAAGACCTCTTAGAGTTTTTTGTTAGTATGCCTCTAAATGGAGACAATGGGAACCATCCACAGACTCAGCATGGGTTCAATGTAGCCACTTCCTTCCAGCAACTAAAAAGTTTCGCTAGCTTGTCTTACTACAAACCACGAGACAGTTATAACACAAGGCGTCCGTGAGCGCCCACACCAGCTGCCGTGCAAAATGGACCATATGGTATTCAGCTATTTATTTAACTGCCGGGTTAGGCTAAATACTTTAAATGGTGGACAACGTTAACTTTGAAAATTCTCGATTAGTGGGTTAGTAGACATTGAGACAAATTATCTCCGACTATTTTTAACAGCTGGCCAGCACAACTCTGCTCAAAATAATTAAGATATTTGTTTAGTTTAATTCATTTGTAAAAGACTGATGTCCACCCCGTTTTTTTTATTATTATTTTCTACCACAGACGTGGCCACACATTTACAATAGTAACCACATATATACATTTTCTTCTGTCCTCCATGGACAGGGGGAGAGATTTGTCAAACATACAGTTCAGGGATTTATTGAACAATCAACCACAGATCCACCCTGTGAGAGGCGCTGGGAAATGCTCCTAGGAACATCCTAACCCTAACCAAACTTTTAGTTCAAAGTTAACACATTGGTGAAATTGTTACATTTAACTAAAACTGTTTCACCAGCTTATTCGCAATTTATCAACATATTGCAACTCAAAGATTGAGTTTTGTGTTTAGTCTATTATTGTCCCTATATACCGCATCTTATGGGTGAGCCGGAATTGTTTTCGTGTCGCATAATAGGTTTCAGGCGTTTTCAACTACGGAAGAACTCTAAATGGTTTAAAATTGGGGAGAGAGAAAAAAAACGATCAACTTATCTATTTTTTTTATCAACACATTTAGGTACATCTGCATTTGTGCAGCTACCCATATGAAGGGGAGTACAGCGTGTCAAAAAACTAGCTTCGTGATGCTCAAAACTGCTATCACACAGGAGGGTTAGTCATACAAAAGGCACGTGATATGTAGTCTGCACTGGCAAACACTAGGTGCATTATGAGGATATCACCATGAACAAGAGTGAATAAGGCAGCAGTGATACTAAAGTCCCCCCATCTCGCAGGTTGGTTAGTCATACGTTTAATAGCCTGCATTGGCAAATTTTGGGTGCAATATTAGGATATCCTCAAGAACACAAGTGAATAAAGTACAGTAAGTGCAAAGCTCGATAACTGGGCATTCGGTGATGTGTGGGAGATCATGTCCCAGTTCCTACTGTACAAAACGTCCACCAGACTGTGGGAGTTGTTGTCAGGATCAGTTGGGTTACCGTTACGTGTGGCAGGTGGCTACAGGTGACGGGTCTCCCAATCCTGGGGCCAGTTTCACGAAGCAGTTACGCAAGTACTTACGAACGTGTACATCTTTTCTCAATCGTTGACGCCTTTGTTTACATATATTAAACAGTTTACAAACATGAAAACATGTCAATCAACTGTTGTTATTGTTATAAACAGCCTCCCGGTGCTTCGGAGCTCATTAACTGTAATAATTGTAAACAAAGCCGCCAAAGATTGAGAAAAGATTTACAGGTTCGTAAGTGCTTGCGTAACTGCTTCGTGAATCTGGCCCAGCTGAGCACTCCAAGTGCCAACGTCATCCAAAATGACTTGTCAAAATTAAGAACATTTATCACAAGAGATGGACATGTTAGATTTCTGATAATATGCCATAAGTACGATAATACCCATTACCGGTATTTTACCGGTAGAACGCCATATCGACTACTACGACATTTATTTTACCATTTAAAATCTTACAAAAATTTTATGTTGTAAAGTTTGAAGAAACTAATCCTGGTTAGTTTAATAAAATTAATGTTAACATGATTTTGCCATACAAAATCTTCAGGGAAATAGACAAAGAAAGCCCATTTAAATTAAATAGGACAAGGGGACGTCAGAGAAGGAACGTAGACATTTACATACCCAGAGTCTATCACAGATTAAGAAAGTAATATGAAACAGAACAATGCAAAATATGTACAGTGACCACGACACAGCAGTTGCAACATCAGGATCTGCGGGTTGGAACAAAAATTCAACCAACTACGAACCACTTATTTTAATGAAAGGTAACAGTAGAGCAACAGAAGTACACTTACATCGCATCAGGCTAGGATACCCATGTGAATGGGAAATAGGCTTACGGGTTCCAGAAGATGAGAGGAAATGTCAGCACTGTGGAGAAATGCCCTACAAACCACTGGAACATTATCTAACACTTTGCAGAGTTACAAACCCATTTAAGATTTCAACTTGGATTCAACAGAGCAGAAGTTGTTAAAACATGGGACAAATTCTTACTGAAGCGACCATACGAGTCATAAATACTCATACTCCGCCCAAGTAAAACAGAAACAAGCAACACTTAGTGGGCCAGCCGGAGGCTTAGGGCCCGCGCAGGAATATCCCTGAAAAAAAAGTACAAATGAGTGGAAGAGATGCAGGACCACTCTGTATGAGTGGTCAGCAAGTGGAATCCATTCAAAGAAGAGTCTGTTAAAGTTGTTTATAAAATTGGCTCCAAGAAAAAATACTGAAAACGTTAAAAATCAAGATCTCACATTCTCACTCCCCCGTAGTCACTGATAGGTGACTACCCAGTACCTGTCCTCTAGTCAACATTTAGAAATACATGCTGATTCAGTTATGGTTGTATGCTTCAATGTCGTACAAGGTTCATTAACTTAAACGATGACAAGGCGTACGAGTAGCAAGCGTCACAAACTAAGATATATATTTTAACATTACATTATTTTAGGCGGTCTTAAGAACTTCAGAATTAATTCAACAATTAATAATTTATTATCTTTCAAACTTTGGCCTACATTGAGTCAAGGAAGAAACTAGAACTGACAATACTATGAAAATCTAACTAGAGGGAAAATGAAAAGTGTTACGTAAAGGTCGCAGAAGTTTCTATATTAAACCTTAAACCAGCAAATATACATCTACCTTTATATTTGAGCGATTTTTTTACCAAGATTAATATTATACATATATTAACAGGTAAACACTACTGTAACTATGGTTTTCAAACAAGACTGCTACAAGTTAGAGGAACGATATCAAGTTATTTAAGTTGTTTATACAAGATTTGTGTTTAAGACATGGGAACAGAGGTAGGTAGAAATATCATTACAATTCCTTACAGCGTATCTTTATAATAATGTTATAGTAATAATAATTTATAATAATGCTACGCGTACTAGTGGCTGTACAAGAATGTAACAACTTGTATATATAAATAAAATAAAAAATAAATAAATGTTGCAGTAACAGGGTAAAAAGATATACCTAATTATAATTATGTTGCAGTAACTGGGTAATGTGGGGGTTACTACTACTTCTATTGTTCTTGCAGAGGGGGGGGGGGGGAGGGAGTGTTGTTGAACTGCGGCTCTTGGGTCCCACCTAAACCCCTTAATTAATCGTCTAGTGTATAGGTTCTAGCGAATTTCCTCATTTAAAGTTTAATCATTAACGTATAAACAAGGAATCAAGGTACTTCATACGGTACTTTACAAGGTACAGGGTACTTTACGTGTCGTAAAGTAACCCCACAAACTATCCTCACATGTATCACATGCTTTGCGAGTGTCGCATCAATATGACACTCCCAGAACATCTAAATTCCGGAGTTTTAGTGGAATTAGTAACACCGGAATATTAATGGTCTTTCAGACTAATAAGGATCAGATTAATAAGGATCAGCCTCTTGAATAGATGACTACAGTGGTCTTCTGTTTAGACTAAACTGGTTTAAATTTAATGTTATTCAATTCGCGAGAATAGGCTAGTTGACGGTGGCGTGTGACTAAGGCGGTGAAGGCGAGGGTGTCAACACGGCTCGCTGCCTGGATATTGAGAGCAGAACGACCGATAATATATTCCGTTACTTAGTACCAGCATTCTTGTTTTTTTTCCTTACGTTAAGATAATACTCATATTAGGAACTACAGTAACTTTTCTGTATTCTAAATTACAGGGACAATGCAGGGTGGTACGAAAACAATGACCATTTTGTATGTATGACCCTCTGTCCTGCGTGACAGTGAATACTAGCATTATCCTCACTTTAATAAGACCTATCAAAATCCTCAGATTAGGCAAAATTGTAATTAATTTTGTCAATAAAGATGTTAATAATAATAATAACCATTTTGTAACTGCAACCTGAGCCAATGAGAACACAGACTAAATATTCAACAACGCATCTTAATTAGACAATTTTAACAAATTTGAAGGCTGTCATGTGAACATTTTGTAAAATTTACTCGACATTTTGTGTGTGCTGACTACACGCTCATGTTCCGTACATAATGTTCCAACTGTCTCGACTGAAGCAATTTTTTTTAATCTATTAACACATTTAGGTACATCTGCATTTGTGCAGCTACCCTAGACTATATGAAGGGGGAGTACAGTGTGTCAAAAAAATAGCCACGTGATGCTAAAAATTCCCATCACACAGGATGATTAGTCATACAGAGGCATATGATAAGTAGTCTGCATTGGCAAACTCTGGGTGCATTATGAGGATATCATCAAGAACACGAGAGTGAATAAAGTAATTACAAAGCTCCAGGTACCTCATGCCAACGGGTCTGAATGGTCTGATAACTGGGCATTCGGTGGTGTGTGGGAGATTATGTCCCAGTTCCTGCTCCTAGAGTTTGCACTCTGAGTGCAATGATGCAGCCCGTTCTCATAAACAAAGGTCAAAAGTGATTCCATGCACCCTCCAAACCCCCCTGTTTATGAATAAAAACTGATTACACACGACTCAATTGATTAGGTCCGAACATTTCCGGAACAAGTGCTCCACTGACAACTTTTGTTCGAATTACAACGCTGTAAATATTCCAGCCCGTCCTCCAAACAAAGATCCAAAAGTGATTCCATGCACCCGCCAAACCCCCTGTTTATGAATGAAAAGCGGTTTACACACGACTCACAACTGCTGACGTTCGAACATATCCGGAACAAGTGCTTCACTGACGAATTTTGTTCGAACCACAACGCTGTAAATGCTTCACCCACGTACTACAAATACAAATAATCGCCAACAGAACCTAAACACCTGACCTAACCTATGCCTATTTATGCACAATATGCTAATATATTATAATATTAATTTATATTTGAGAAAATTCCTGTTTTGAATGAACAGCATGTTAAAATTTATGAATGCGTCTGTGGGGTCGACCGCTGGATGTAATGGACTGGAGTCTAGGACGGGTTGAAATATTCAGCCCGTCCTCCAAACAAAGACCCAAAAGTGATTCCATGCACCAACCCGTTCTAGACTCGGTCCATTCCATCCAGCAGTCGACCCCACAGACAAATTAATAAATTTGTATATGCTGTTTATTCAAAACATGAATTTTCTCAAATATAAATTAATATTATAACATATTAGCATATATAGGCATAGGTTATGTTAGGTTAGGTGTTTAGGTTCTGTTGGCGATTATTTGTATTTGTAGTACGTGGGTGAAGCATTTACAGCGTTGTGGTTCGAACAAAATTCGTCAGTGAAGCACTTGTTCCGAAGTGTTCGAACGAAATCAGTTGTGAGTCGTGTGTAAACCGTTTTTCATTCATAAACAGGGGGTTTGGGGGTGGATGGAATCACTTTTGGATCTGTTTGGAGGACGGGCTGCATGCACCCACCAAACCCCCTGTTTATGAATGAAAAACGGTTTACACACGATTCAACTGATGACGTCCGAACACTTCTGGAACAAGTGCTTCACTGACGAATTTTGTTCGACTCAACGCGATAAATGCTTCACCCACGAACTACAAATACAAATAATTGCCAACAGAACCTAAACCACCTGACCTAACCAGTGCCTAAATATGCACAATATGCTAATATATAATAATAATTTATATTTGAGAAAAGTTAGTTTTCAATGAAGAATGTTAAGATTTATAAATGCGTCTTTGGGGTCGACCGCTGGATGGAATGACAGTACGGATTGTGGTGACTGATCCATTTATTTTGAGTCATACAGGTTTATTGTGTATTACCTTAACACTTAAATGGTTCCTCATCCCTTTTGGTTAGTTGCTTCTAGGGATTCCAGACAATGTCCTTACACTACTGCTCAATCTAAGTATGGTGCGCTTTAGATACACTTTCGTATTGTATATTCCGGATCACGTCTTCTTTCTTCCACTATTGTAAATTTGACCTAGATAACTAAGGAAACTGAAAAAGGCATGTTGGCTCATACAATGCAGCTCGTATCTATATAAATCCAAACTCCATGTGCATGTCTAACTACCATTGAAACATTACAGCAAGCCCATGCATATTACGTTACTCGGTAACTTGTTACATAAATTAACAATCTTGGTTCTAAACCAGTATTTACCCAGGTCTTTCCTGAATCTATAGTTTATATACATTGTTTAAGAGTTCGTGCGCTTTTGTGACGATATTTAAACCTCATTTATATCCATTTGGTTATATTACATTTCACGTATAAAAACTGCGAGGCGTGTAGGCAACAGCGGGGAGTATGTTGTGTGTGGTCGGGATGGAGGATCTTGCAGGCGAGGGCCGGTTGAGAAGCAGCAACAGATTCAGATTCAGATTCAGATGTTTATTCAGGTAAGGTATATACATACAAGTGATGTTACATTAATGGATTGATATATAGATAGAGCTAGTACATACAATGCCTAAAGCCACTATTACGCAATGCGTTTCGGGCAAGAACAGTAGGTAGTGTACCTGTCATGGCTCCGTTACCTCAGGGAGACGCCGCCCGAGGCGAAAAGATGGTGGCAAGGAGGAACTCCAATTACCTCACGCATGTGGCGTATGATAATTCATAGTACGAGGTATGATGCGCGATCATTGCCACACAGCACGCGGTATAACCATTACATGATTGTACAAGTGTACACAAGGTGATAAACAATATTGAGAGCACGGTATGGTGTAGCGGACATTTGTGCCCTCCACATGGAAGAAACAATTAACGACTGAATGTTGCCTTGTTGTTATAGATTCAGCTACTCAGAACAAGTTCCAAGTAGCACGGGCTATGGTGAGCCCGTAGTGGACTTACCTGGCAAAGGAGCGGTGCTGAATCTGTAACGACTGAAGTCTTGTTCTTATCTTATTGAGCATGGAACTGTTTAGTATGCTGATATGCTTTGTGGCGCTGGAGAGAGGGGGGAATTATCAGGGGAAAGCACCAAGCCATTACGACTATATAGTACCTGGACGGTATGAGGATTAGGGATGGGACGAGGGAAAGGAATGGTGCCCAACTACTTGTACAGTCAAGGGATTGAACGCCGACCTGCATGAAGCAAGACCAGCTCTACCGTCCAGCCCAAATGGTTGGCCTGAAATCTTGTTGGTTATCTTGAGGTTATCTTGAGATGATTTCGGGGCTTTTTAGTGTCCCCGCGGCCCGGTCCTCGACCAGGCCTCCACCCCCAGGAAGCAGCCCGTGACAGCTGACTAACACCCAGGTACCTATTTTACTGCTAGGTAACAGGGGCATAGGGTGAAAGAAACTCTGCCCGTTGTTTCTCGCCGGCGCCTGGGATCGAACCCAGGACCACAGGATCACAAGTCCAGCGTGCTGTCCGCGCGGCCGACCGGCTCCCCCGGTCGTTGAGTAACGAGTAACAATTATTGAGTAACAATTGTTGAGTAACAATTAATATATGTGTGCGAGACAGAGTGAAAGTTTTAGTGACGAACACGTGCGTTATGTACTAAATTGCCCGAACCTAACCTAAACGAGGTCGTACGAATAGAAAACGTGACCACGTCAATTTTGCCAGCCGTTATGACTTTTAGTACATTAGTTTTTGATTGATTGATAAAGATTAAGCCACCCAAGAGGTGGCACGGGCATGAATAGCCCGTAAATTAGTTTTTGCCCTAAGGAGATCAAAATGTGATGAGGACGTACTGGATGAGAATTCGAGAGGACGAGCTAGATGGTATACAGCAGACGCCTGTACTGACTTAGCAGTAAACAAGCATCTGTTGTGGGGTTCATCCTGGTAACATCCTGGGGAAGGTCAGTCGTTGGTCTAGAGCTTCGACAAACTTACAGGATTCATGGCCTCGACAGTGCGCAGTCTTATTACAGAACCCTGTTAGCAGCAACCCGAGGCGAGACAATGCATGAAATAAAGCAGTATTAGGATGTATGATAAGTACTACTAAATGTATGGAGAAAGAGGACAAGGCGTGCTAGTTTCCTAGGAACACTAGGAAACATTTGCACTCGCAGGGTGAAGGATATGATCCAGATTTTGTCAAGCAGATAAAAAGCATCAACAGGGTTCTGAAACAGTACAAGTCCTAATCCGAAACAGTGGGGTACAAACTGTAGAAATTACGTTTCAGGAGGCATACAAGTACTGACTTGAGAATAAGGTTGTGGACGAGTGGTATGGAGTAACAGCTAGCATTATTAGCATAAGCAGTTTCACATCCTTCTAGAATATATTGTATAGCCGAGAGGGTGGATTAATTGGACCCGCCTAGTATGGGCCAACAGGCCTGCGGCATTGCTCCAGTTCTTGTGAAACAATGGATAAGAATTATCTAAGTTTAGAGTCTTTAAAAACAAACTTGGTAAATACGGCTTTGAGAACTGCAGATTTTAAGAAAATACCAGATCATAGTATTTTCCATGATATGATTCCACAGATTGTGGAATTGCCGAGCGAGTTTGGTTTGTATAGATCAATAGGGCCCTTCCAAATGACTAAGTATTGTAACGTTATCTACACACTAAACGGCATATTATCTTACCTGTGAGCCCACAGTGTGTGTAAGGCAGCTTGCAGCGTACCTTGTTGAGCCACATCCTCCTCTGTCGGGTCAAGAATACCGAAGGGCATCCCACCGTATCCTCCAAACCTCTCGGCCCCACCAGAGTACCTCGGCAGCAGGGCTTCCTTCCTGGTAGCTGTACGTGTTGCCCCCACAGAACCACCAACAGGAACCAGAGGTCGGTGGGGTGCTGGGCTCTCAGAGTGGCGAGCAAGGCCACTCAATGGATCAAGATAAGCGTTAATGGGAACAGATCCTTCCATAATTGAGTTCTTGTCTCCTGATCGATGAGACGACTCTACTAGGCCCTTATTAAGGTGTGGTGGTTCAGCGAGAGGCGCGAGGTGACTCTGGATGCCGTAGTCTGTGAATTCTATAAACGGGAAGGTAGAGGGAATGGCGGGTATCACAACAGTTCCCATGAGCGGCTGGGGCACCTGGCGGCCATCACCAAGGCGAGGCACTCCTGAGCTGGCACTGCTTGCGGCACTCACCAACACTAGTGCCAACACTCCTAGCCAACACATTACGGTGGCTGACTATCGTTTACGTCTAGTACGGTACACATTAATTGTCGTAGAGCTTTTTGCTAGCCTTTGAGTATCACCTTTTATTACTATGGCTCATTTTTAACCGTCAGTTACCCTAAAATTATAAGCTCACATATGATGACTATCTTAAGTAACTGCACTTGCAAATCTCTTCACGAGAAACTGATTTCGGTTTCATTTGTGATGGACTGACATCACCAGCCTGTTGGAATCATCCATCTCAAGTTGATGTCGCCCTGTTGACTTCGTGCTCAATGTTCTCGACAACTATTGCAAGGAAATTCCTAATTAAACGCAATGAAGACAAATTTACAGTGTCCATGCAAATTCTTGCTAAGCCGTTAGTAACGCTTTAAAGGGCTTAATATTGAGATATATACAGCTTGAACAAGATAAAAGGTAAACCACGATATTACCGTAGCGTACTCAATCGCAATTGAAATATGACGCAATTTCAAAAACTTTAAATTCACTTCGCCTCCAGGAACGTTACCACCAGCCCGCGCAGCGTCCACCTCCACTCACATCGGGCGTCGACGCCACACTGGTTGGCTCTCTGCCCTCCTTACCTCTGGAACCTCAAACTAATTATTTTATCCAAATCGTTGCTAGTCAACCCAAATTTAATTCTTGGTTATTTTGTGTGTGGCGTGTGTTAGTGCAAGCCGTTCTTAACAAACGCAAAATGTTCGTTAATCTACCCACCAAACCTCGTTTATGAATGGAAACACTTTGACATAACGAGCACTTCGCCGTTGTTGATAAAGCGAGGCTGCGAGTGCGTGGGACGGAATTTAAAACAATTCCCGATATCACAATTTTGCGTATGTTATCCAGAGTACAATGTCACACACATGGGCCAGATTGTAAAAGGCGCCGGATGG